>NC_088843.1:8084024-8364024 GCF_904066995.2 Poecilia reticulata | reverse complement strand
GTTAGTGTCCATCAGTCTGTTTGTAACTGAAGGTTTCTTTTAAGTCTTAGTGAGAAGCAAAAATACCAATTTCTTGGACAATGAAAGAGGATAGCTTAAATTTAATGATAATAACTCAGCAGTCTATAATCGGAAATCATTTATAGCAGGACTCTGCAACCTCTACAATACAAAGAGCTATTTTTCTCCTCAGTCAAGCTGAATGAAAATTGTTTTGAAATCTTGTAGACGAATGGTACGTGATTGTTTGAATAAGAATATTGTTTTCAATATAAATGAATTGTAGGAATTTTGTTGTTATTTTAAAGAACCATCATTTTATTTTCAGGTTCCAAAATAAAGAAAAAACATACATCTTTTGCAAAAAGAGGGTGGATATATCTTCTTCTATGGGATACTGATATCTGTGGAAAATTATGTAAAAACAAAAAAGTTTCCAACCTAATGACAAAAAAAAGCAGACCTTTGATTGTTGAGACTTTAAAATTAGAACTGTGCCACAAATAGGAAAACCTAACAATCAACTAGGAAAACACCAGCCCAGATTCACACAACTGTCAGCTTTTTGCGGCTTAAGAAACTCAGTTTTTATCATCGCTGTCTCAGCAGAAGCTTCTTGCAAATGTGTTATTTTTTTCTCATTGGATTGATACCATTTCCCTTCTTTTTTGCAAAACAATTGACACGAATGTCATTCGAGTAATCCAAACTTCAGTGTTTTAGATGTGGTAGCCAAGCAGAAATCACCATTACAAACTATTAGAAGTGCCTGTTTGACACTTGTTCACACAAATCAAGTCATAACTATTATTAGATCCATTTAAATGTTTTTTTCCCATGTAGTTGCATTAAAGTAGAATCTTTAATATCACAAAGTAATATCATTACCTATTCTATAATTTTTAAAAAGAAAAGTTTAGGTTATTTTTTTCTGGCCTCTTTATGGTGCCCCCAAGACTGCGGCGCCCTGAGCATTCACCTATACAGCCTTGACCACAGGTTGGCCTGGGCTGACACTGAGAAGCTGATAAGGTTGAGAGTTGGTGCAAGCAGTCTCAAAGACGAGCAGTAGCAAAACTTCCACTCTGTTCTGCACTAAGAGGTATACAGAAGAAGACGTAGGCTGCGGCCCCAACAAGCTCATCAAACTCTTTAGCAACTTTTCGGATTGTGGGAAAGGAAGGAATATGACACGAGAAATAAGAAATCGGTACGCTTGACTATGACAGACAGTGTGAGGAGTCCTGAGCATGTGGGGGCTTTAACACAGTCAACACAATTATGACAAGGCAAATTCACCCTTTGCTAAATAAGCTCAATGTCCCACAGGCTGGATTTATGTAAAGAAACGAGAAGAAAATTTGTAATCAACCACAAAGGGTGAAATGGACACTTACAAAAGCTGATTTTTTTTAATTAGCTATTACCATATTCATTGAAAAATTAATCTATTCAAAGAAAATGCTTGTCAAAAGAATATTATATAGCGCCTATACTTGGAAACCAACACTATCACCGAGCAGTAACACAGAGAAAGGGAATCCATAAAAAACCCTCATAAAACTACACCATTTGCTGAGCAAAAATGAGACAAACAGGATGCTGTTAGTTGCCATGCAACCTAATAGGATCCATTTTTATAGCAATAATTTGGTCCTTTTAATGCTGCGGTATCGTAATGGCATTCACTGTTTAAACATCTGCACTGTGTTACTAAAATCTGATCTGGGCTTTACACCTTAAATTTACAAATAAAAAGACGTGTTTTGACACCATGTTAAAAAAAAAGGTTAATACAAAATCGTGCGCGTTGAAAAATCAATTATCATAATTTGATGTTGATTTGAAGGGTATTCAATATTCATGTAGCTAATGGCCGACATTTTCCCTCTCATTTCTCTTTCTGTAAACGCATGAGCTTCTTGGGGCCATTACTGATAAATTGTTGCGCTGTCGGGCTCAGCTGAGCCAGGAGCTGGATGTATACCAGGTTTTGTGCCTGGGAGAGTTGGAGTCTGCTGGAATACTCAAATTGCATTTTAATTATAGCACGCCCACAGGGAGAACCGTGAAGGATTAGTATCAGGTTGTAACATAACCTTACACACGACAGATTAATTTATCTCTGGATAAAAATATTAATTTTAATTGTGCGTCATTTAGTAACATAATTGTGGCATACAGGACATTATGATGTACAGAATAGGACTTCCAGCATGAACTCGAAGTTTTGAAAAGACTCCTTAGACGAACCATCATGCATCCATTGGCAAAAATAAATCTAAATTGTTGAGAAAAACATGGAGGATGTAATTGGCAAACAAATTAATGTTATACATTTTTTTGTTGAAGCCAAATGGCCTCCAGCCTCTGCAGTTCTTGATAGCTTTTATGCAGTTCTCAACTCAAAACAAAGGTCTAAACAGTTTCACAGATACATGGTCAAAGAGACGAATTTTGTTTGCAAAAGGCTCTAACTGTGTCAAAGCATGAAAAATATGAAACATAAAGCTACTATTGTCTTCACACAACACAACTTGCAACAGAGCATATGGGTGTGGCAGTGGAGCATCGTCAGATCCAACGCATGAAAATCCCTGCTTTAAATTATTGCGGTGGTACTTCTTTCTTTTCATTTTGCTTGGCCCAGACTTTGTCTCCTTACTCACCGTAGGTACTAAAATCCATCAGTTTTATCTGTGGCATGGGCTTGGTGAAGTTGGCTAACTGTGAATGAAAGCAGAAGTACTATAAATATCACAGAAAATACTGTAAATGTAAACCAAAATAAAATCAAAGAATTAAAAATTTAGACAGAGCGAGAGAAAAAAAAAAGAAGTTCCCTCTATAGATACTCTGTCTCATTTTCCTTGGATCCATACCGGAAAAGAACAGCACAGACATGGCACATTTTAAGGCGAGTGAAGGAGAGTCAAACGGGTGCAAGCCTTGTATACCGTAGCTCTTTTAAGTCATGTTTTTCAGCTTCTTATGTGAATAACATTTGTATTTCTTGATCAATTTCCAATCATGAGTGCGATTCAACTGCCTTTTGAGATGTGGAATTTAAAGCAAACAGTATCTAGTGACGCATCGTCACCACTTGCTGTTGAACGACCAACAATTCAGGCCATTTCAACTCTTAGACAGACATCTTTCAGGCAGAAGTGCCACCACTGATGATGCATAGTTGTTTTGACTACTTTGTTGCTAGACAATTGTGACTGTTTTCTCATTCCAGCACACTTCTTCTGCCTTCAGGCTCTGGGAGTAAAAGGTGTCTCCAAATGTGTTTTAAAATGATTTTTGTCTTGTAGAAAAAGTCTCTCATCCCTTTTTCTATCATTTCCAGTGGTGTAGACAAATGTTTATATTAGTTTTCTGGTTTGAATGGACAGTGAATCCACGCCAAACTGCTTAGATCAATAATTATAATAGAAAAACATCTATGAATTTTTATTACTGCTAAAAATACTTCAGCTCATTTATTTTTCATTTGTTTTATAGCAGATCAACAGTGTTGGGTTACCTCAGCAAGGAAACTTCAGCAGCAGTATTGAGTTGCTATGTAATGTAATAGTGAGGTGTTAAATAATAGCGTATGTTAAGTTATAGATATCAAACTCGAATAAATGGGCAAAAAGAAGAAAATGATACTGGATGTAGAGAATTTTCAGCCAAACATTAATTTAACAATTCACACCTGAATCCTGAAGTCCTGTTTGATGATAATGTTCTTTGATTCAGCGTCAAAATAGTCTCCTTTATTTTTGTGTTAAATAAATGAGGCATTGAAATTGTAATACTACATCCAGCCTCATACAAAAAGGAAAAGTCGCAGATAGGAATTGTTGAATTACATTTTGTAAATGCTGTATTGGAAAATAAAATGCCTTACAAAAATCCATAATTCTTTTTCCACATTTTGTCATATTACAACCAGAAACCTCAGTGCATTATATTGGCATTGTTTTGTAATAGACTAGCATCAGAAGAAGAAAAAATTTTAAATGATATTGTTTGTTCACTATTGTGAAGCAAACATTTGAAATTCTGACATTTTTACTGAGACTAAACGCAGGCGCAGTACTAACTGGGTGACAATTAAATGTATTAAGCTGAATTTTTGCTTATGGGTACATGATTGAAGGTGATTGAATTGAATGCATACGCTTTCAACAATTTTCAGATGATTTTGTTTGCGAAAAAAAACAAACAAACTTTGAAAACAAGGTGTCACTTTCCTTTAAATTATGTTACTTCCTGTTGCTCCATCACGTCAAATCCCAGTAAATATGTTTGAAGTTAACTTGGTAAGATGTAGAAAGGTCAAGTGGTAAAGATGAAAACTGTTCATCTTGCTTAGAATATGTTAACTTTTCATTTATTAAGCATGAATATCACCTCATTGCTTTCCATGTTTCCTTTTTTTTAACACCAACTTTGTTGAACTTGACACACTCCATCAAACATGCTTTCAGCAGCCATTAGGAGACTGGTGGCAGAACTGCCAGGATCTCGATTCTCTCCCACTGCAACACTCTCCTTGTTTATGATCTACACCTCCCCGCAACTCCTCCCTAACCACCACCACCACCACACTTATCTTTTTGCTCACCTCTTTCATCTTTTCCCTGCCTTACTTACCCCGATCTGTATCATCCTTTTTCTTACAATTATCCATGCTCCCTCCACCTTTCTTCATTTATCCCTAATGCTACCTAACGCCCAGTCTTACCCGGCTTTCCTTCTATCCTTTCTCCATTTCTTGTTTAGTATGCAAACCCCAAGAGAGAGAAAAAAAATGGGTGAAAAACGCTCTCTCTGCACCACTGTCACAAAAGACCGGTGAGTCATCTCCACTTATGTTCCTCGTCTCCCTCCTCCTACAAAAAAAACAACGCATGCACACACACACACACACACACACACACACACACACACACACACACACACACACACACACACACACAGTTACACACAAAAAACACTTAAATTACCTGCCGCGCATTTACAGGAAGACACGTACAGATGCACAAATGTTGGTGAGCTACAGAGAGACATTTAAAAAGAAACAGGATTCTACAGTCCTCCAAGGAACTCCTTCATACAAACTCATGGTTTGAATTGTTGATGGTGAAAATGTTAATGATGGCTAAAATTTGCATCATAAAATGCCACGCGCTATTATTTAAAACCTTTTTAATGAAGAGTTATTATGACAAGTTGCAAGAATGACGATACACAGATGAACACTCTGCAAAACTGGTAATAACAGAACGTGATGTGTATAATCATGTGCTTGAAGTGATTAAACAGAAGAAATGAGAATGCATATAGAATACAACAAAACCCCAGAGAGGATATTAATTCTTTTTGTTCATATTTATACACCTACAGTTTAAATGGCACAAATAAAATACTCTTTCCCCATCTGCTGGCGGGATGCGTCTCTGCAGTCAAAGAGGCGCTATGAACAAGATGGTAGTTATGGAAAATGTCTGTTTTTTTCTTCTGTGAATGTGGAAGTTGAAATAAGATATTGACGTTTATCGATGGTTTAATATCTGAAAATCTTTCCAATTCTGAGTTTTCGGAAACCTCCAGTTGTGTGTGGTCGTAAGTAGCATCTGTCCCAAACAACATTTTGAAATATGGTGGGCAAAACTTGTTAACATTCAATAGAAGTTTTTTTTTCCATCCTTCATTTCAAGCCATGACCAACTTAGTGTTTACTGAGAAAAAAATAGTAGATCAATCTATTTTTCTAAGCCTCATTTGATAGCCTTTTGGTGCCAACTGCACAGATCCCCTGACCTCCCTTCTACCCCGCCAAAACAGGAATGTCTCATAAATTTTTCATTGCATTCTCCATATTTTGTGGTGGAAAATTAAGGCTCACAATGGCAAAGTGAGATTAAAACTAGGGGGGAAAAAATCATGTAGACTACAAAGTGTTAAATGCAGCAATGACTCGCTGTATACAACTCAAATTGTAAACAGATAGTAAGTTTGCAAGACAACTTTGTCACCTATTTACAAATCTGTGACACGTTTAAAAATCTACCAACATATTGTTAAACATAAAGTAATTTAACATAGAACTAAACTTTCAGCCAAAGAATGGGCATACTTAATCTAAATATTATAAATTCTCCTGATTTTTCCAAGAACATTACAATACCATAATTTTTCAAATGTACACACAAGTTGTGACAACAGCTTAGCACTTTGCACAATTAAAAATATGCCCTGCCTGTAAGGTAAAGTAATTTTATTTACATAGCACATTTTCAGCAACAAGGCAATTCAAAGTGCTGTAGTCGCACAAAGAATAAAATCATATAAAAGAAGGGTCTTGAGGCTCTTCTACACCTTTGTGAAAGCAGTGAGAAAGTTTCTGGCTTCTGAAAGTCTTGCTCATGCCAAGCCGGACTCCACCGCACAGACACTGGAGCCCTCATCTGATTACTCTTTACAGAGGCCTGCTTGTGAGCTATTCAGACACATGAAATATTGAGAGTGTGGAGCTTCCGTTTCAGACGTCGAGAGGAAGGGAAGAGAGCAGAGAGGCTGGCAGGCAAAGCAAGACTAGGGAAAGAAAAAGCCAAAGAGGGTTGGGATTAGCAGGAAATAGCACATCAGGCACCGTGGGAGGGAGACACATGAGTGGGGATGGAGGAAGAAAGGTAAGGCAAGGAGTGGTGGATGAATGTTTAAGACTAATCAAGCTCTCGCCTTCGGAGTAACAGTAGAGGCTGAGCTGGTGCAGATGATTGAACGGCTGATAACCTCCTTGTAGAACAGTTAGGAGGGCATGTTTTTTTTTGTTTTTTTTTAATTATACTCCTTTTCCCCGAGAAAGCAGTGGGGCAACGTCTGTCCAGGCAGAAATACTGACGGAAAAATCCGGTGAAGAAATCATTGAGTCCAGAAGTATCCAGACATCAGAGGACCCCACCAGGACTAACAGCGGAGTCTGGGATGAAGAGGTAAAGAGCACATGGTCAACAAAAAGGAAAACCGGAAAATGAATTGCAACTTGTACTTTTGTTTTGGTGTTGTTTGGTCTGTGTGGTTGACGGTCATAGATTTTAGAGGATCAATGCATTGGCCATGCAGAGACATTAGCAGAAGAGACTGTAGCTACGGTCTCACAAGGCGATGAGGACTACCTCCCAGAGACCCACCTGTCAACAGGAGAGGACACAAGTCCCCTCTCTTTGTCATCTCATCCCTCCACCACACAGAGTAAGATACACATACACACAAACTTGTATTATGTTCCGACATTCCTGTGGGGACATTGTACTCACTCAGTAGATTCTCTGTTTGAGCTCTAAAGATCAAATACTATCATTTCATCTACAGAAATACTGCGATCCTCTGTTTTATTGTCTAATAAATACATTTTTAACAAAATACTTATTTTTTTTGTTTGGAATGGGTGAGAAGATCCATCCATGGTCGGGTGGGTGGGTGGCAATGTCTGGTGGAAATTTTTTTGCAAAATACAATCTTTCTTTGCTTTTATGTATTACTTTTTACCTTTCAAAAGCATTTGTTATACTGAATAATGGTCTAATGCATTGAATAATTTGTGTCTTTACAGCTGCCCCATCTGAGCAATGCTGGTATTGTCTGAGGTCTCTTGACTCTGAGTCTCATCCCAATGCCACAAAACAGGAGGTAATATTTCTGACACAACAGATTTTGTTGTTGTGTAGCAAACAGATTATCTAAAAAATATAATTTGGAAAGCTTTCATTTACTTAAACATTCAAATTATAAATTAATGGCAGAAAATTTACAAAATTTGATGCTCAGAAAAGCAAGAGCTGTAAAGTGAGTCTATTGCGAGTCTATTTTGTTACTCGTAAGAAAAAGAAGTAGACAGCAACATTTGAACAAGAACATTGTAAACACTTAACCATTGATCCAACTGTAACTACATGTAAAGATTACATTTAACCCTCAGGAGTTATTTTTCTATAAAGAACTCATCCTTTAGGTTAAGGTCAAGTAAATAACTCAAAACATTCACTAAGTTACTCTAAAAACAAATCTAATTTTGCTTCCTTAAATGTAAGCAAAAAATCATTTAAAAAAATGTAACAATTAAGCTTTAAATCAGTAAAGCAGAGCTTTGTTTTGAACACTTCTTACTATATTCTGTAGGTCTCTGTTCCCTGTGTTTCAGGAAGACTCTGATCCTGAATCACATCTGCCCTCTAGTGGCCAGAAAGTGAACTACCAGACAGATCCCAGACCTCACTTTGGTGTAGCCTGTTCCTCCCACTCTACATGTCGCCCCCTATGGGGCAGCGAGGGGCCTTGTTGGGAACCACGAAACCAGGAGCTGGCCGAACAGACAGACACCTGTCCGCACTGCCACCTGGGCTTGCCCCCCGACACACTGCGCTGGCATGAGGTTGGCACGAATGCTAGCATGGAGACACAAATAACATCTGCTCTAAATTCACTGAACTATCTCTCTATTCACAGGCAAAATGTCTTCTGTTTGATGGGCTGAGGAGCTCGAAGAAAGAAAACTAATCACTGGGAAAGAAAGATGCAACTTGTACATATTTTAGAGATATTTCTACATTAATCTTTTGGGCAAATTATTCAGCAAAATCTTTGTTCGTGTTGTGCAATTTACTCCAGAGCAGATAAACTGTTTAGAGTGACACGTTCATTACATGTAACACTTTGATTTTGTTCTAGTCTCTACTAATATCTGTTATAAATTATTTACATATTTTTTTATTCATCATTTATTGGTACATCCCAATTTTTTTACTTCCCTTATAATATTTCAAAAAAAGTCAACTGTTTTGCTTTTGGCTTTATCTTACATAAGGAAGTGAGAGCTGCATTGAAAAAAAAAGAATAAATGCATAAAAATATTTGAATACTTACTTTTTTCCACCTTTTGTTCTGTTGGAATGAGTCCCCGGTGTAGACTGGAGAACAGCAGTCTCATATTTATGGTGAAATTATTTGAGAAAAAACTTACAGGAGTTCACAGAGACACAAAAGGAATTGGAGAAGGTATGTGAAGACAACAGCCTGAGCAACAAGAGGCCTGTCACAGATAAAGCAGGTAATGGGAGGATCTGACAACAAGGAAACGATAAGCTACTGGAAAGGTCATTAACAAAATCAGAACCAGGTGAAAGCAGTCAACCCAAAACCACTGCAGCAGAAGACCAGAACAGAGGAGATGAGAGAAGACGACTAGTAATCACAGAAATAACACACAGGAGTCAGGGCATGAAAGGGACGGAGCACAAGAAAGAATGGAGAGTCACCATGATCCACAACAGGCCAAAACCTTGAAGAACCCAAATTAACACAGTTAAACAGCTTTTTAACAATGACCAACAGCTTCTACGTCTTTCAGTCCAGTTTCCATGCTAACCACAGTACTGAGTGCCTGTGTTAAAGTATTCAGTGATATCCACATGATATTGTGGAAGATCTAGAGTGTTGGTACTGTTAGACCTCAGCGAAGGATTCAACACTGTTAACCTTGAGATGATATTATTTACTGTCGAGCTGGGTCGGACTCTCTGGCCCAGTACTCATTGGTTCTAATCTTACTAAAAGAAAGTAGATATCGTCTCATTGGAATGGGCAGAAGTCACACGAAGGTTCAATCCTGGAACACCTCCTATTTGATAGTTTTATGGTCCTGCTAGCTGAGGTTATAACAAGAAATAAGATTAGTTGCCATGGTTACGCAGGTGACCATGGCAATGATACGTAACGATGTCACCAGGTGACTGAACCCATCCGAGAACTACCATAACTTTTTCCAGGTGAACCGAGACTAAACTGAAGTAAAGATCCGAAGAGCTAAAGAGGAACGATCAAGAGTCAGCAGGCAGTTTCAGTTCTTACAGCCAGAACCTATGATCAGGCCCAAAATCTGGGTGTAGTTGTTATGACAACCTTCCAGTGAAACCAAGCAACCAACTGAACCTTGTATAAAGCATGTTTTAGAATGAAGTTGCATTAGAACTGGGTCCTTGTGATGTAGCGGAACCAGAGGGTTCTACAGACAGTACTTCACTAAGTTGCATGTTCTGTCAGTTGGGGCTCATTCAGGTTTTATCTCACAGTTCCTGAGTGTCAGGATTTCATCTTTAATGTTTATCGTCAGCTGGATTAGCACATGAACCTTTATCTACTAGCTGCTACTGTGACACAACAGGCCGTTTTAAATCTTGAAATCCAGATAAACCATGGAGGAGTACGAAGATAGACAATCGGAGGACGATTGTACTTCCTCTGACGAATTGAGGGAAGAGACCGTGTATTCAGACAGCCGTGACACTGAGGAGATAGGTGAGTGGGAGATGCTTCCTGATGTCTGCTTGCTACACATCTTCAAATATCTCTCTGATGGTGACCGCAGCAGGGCATCTCTGGTTTGTCATCACTGGCACAAAATCATGCGTCTGCCCTGTCTCTGGCGCTGCCGCTCCTTTCACCTCAGTGGCCGTCTCTCTAAATACATGCAGTCCGAACGTTCATGGGCAGTGGGCTATGCTGACAATCTGGGAGTCTTCTTGGAAAGCTTGGAGGTGACCGTGTGTCCTCCAAAATCTGTTGTGATGGCCCGGCGTCTGCATAACACCATCTGTAGGCTGTTGAATACATTGGTTAGGTAAAACAATATGCATCTTAAGGCTGCAGTATGTAACGTTTACAAAAATGTTTTTTTTTTACATATTTACTAAAAGTGTTGCCATATTGTGACAGTGTAACATGAGACAATCCGTCTCATGTTAAACGGATTGTCTCATGTTAAATCATGAGACGGATTGTCTCATGATTTAACATGAGACAATCCGTCTCATGTTAAATCATGGAAAGATTGGTTTCTTTCACCTACTCCTTGAGCTGCTATTGGTGTCAGAAGAAACGCACCACTCCCAACCAAAAACAACCAATCAGCGTCTTAGCGTTGTCAATCAATCATGTATGTGCTGCTTAATGTCCTAATGGCGAGAACCTTTCCAGTTACCAGTTTTTCTGGGAATTACTAGGAAAACTGGTAAATTCCAGTTTTCCTGGAACTTGCCATTCCAGGAAAACTGTTTATGAAGATGAGGCTCAGTGTCTCCAAATCCGAAGCCATGGTCTTAAGCATGGTCTTGAGTTTAAGTATCTGGGGATCTGGTTCACAAATGAGGGAAGAAGGGAGCGGGAGATCGAGAGGCGGATTGGGGCAGCGTCTGCCGTGAAGTGGGCACCCCAGGACATGCTGGAGGGATTATGTCTCTCAGCTGGCCTTGGAACGCCTTGGGATTCCCCCTGAGTGGCTGGGGAGAGGGAAATCTGGGCCTTCCTTCTGAAGCTGCTGCCCCGGATGGATGGATGGATGGATGGATGGATGGATGGATGGATGGATGGATGGATGGATGGATGGATGGATGGATGGATGGATGGATGGATGGATGGATGGATGGATGGATGGATGGATGGATGGATGGATGGATGGATGGATGGATGGATGATGGATGGATGGATGGATGGATGGATGGATGGATGGATGGATGGATGGATGGATGGATGGATGGATGGATGGATGGATGGATGGATGGATGGATGGATGGATGGATGGATGGATGGATGGATGGATGGATGGATGGATGGATGGATGGATGATGGATGGATGGATGGATGGATGGATGGATGGATGGATGGATGATGGATGGATGGATGGATGGATGGATGGATGGATGGATGGATGGATGGATGGATGGATGGATGGATGGATGGATGGATGGATGGATGTTATCCACCATCATCGGTGGCCATGGTTACTAGCTTTAACAAGCTTGAACTAGCAGTGAACTAGATGTAGCATAGCAGAGAGGAAGGGGGAAGGTGTGAGCAGTGCGTACATAAGTGTGATTAAAAGCGCAAAGACCCTCCTCCTTTCTCTTATTGGTTGTTTCTGAAGAGTATCTGTGCAGATGACAGCAGGATCATAGGCAGAAGACAGAGGAGCTCAATTTTTTCTCATGTCTCATAATATGCTGTCACGCTATAGTGACAGTAAAACAGACACATATTAAGAAAATATGTAAAATACATGTATATTTTTAAAAAAGTTACATAGTGCAACTTTAAGTGTAAATCTGCAATCTGAAATCTTTCTCCAAAGATATTTTATTTATAAGAATGAACATAATTTTTTCTTCACAGAGTTCAAGCCCCATTAAAGTCCCTCTCTATTGTAAGGCTGGAGCTGGACCGCTTCTGCTGGGATGAGGGGCTCAGAAATACTTTAGTCAAAAAACTCATTTATTTCTTCTTAAAAGGTCCGTCAAGACTTAAAAATGTTTGCCTGATCAGAATACGGACAGAGACCCAGCAGGTAATGTAGAAAGATACCAAATAAGGTAAATACTTGACGAGAAACATTTTGCCAAAATGAAAAGAGAATTGGAACATTCACGTAAAGCTACCAATGTTTTTATAGGAGATGGGGGGAAAAAAGAATATGTTCTTTGACTTTTTCAACAAAATACTGACATATTAACTTCTGCTGAGGTTAATATGTGGTTTATACATGGTCATAAGCATTTTATATTGCCTTGTTGCTGAAAATGTGCTATATAAATAAAATTACCTTTACCTTAATCTTTAAGCACATCGGGTTGACTGAAGTGACTCACCCGAGCAAATAATAAAGCAACACATTAGGAGTGACCTTAATTCACAGGCAAAATTTAATGACAAACAAACACCACTAAATTTGTGTTCAGCCATAACAACTAGTTTAATAGTTTCACCTGAATCTGGTTTATTTCCTAATTCTTTTAACCCACAGGGTCTGGAGCTGCTTTCTGCAATAGTACAAAATCAAAGAAGCCTTTCTCCCTTCTGCAGCCTCTCTTCTTTGGATCTTAGGGGTTTCTTTTCTGCCACCGTGCCCAATCAGCTTAATAACAGTATACCTCAAATGCTACAAAAGCTGCAAAGCCTCACCCACCTGGCTCTTAGCTACTCCTGGTTGTCAGATGAACTGCTGCTGGCTCTCAGTGAAAGTATCAGAGCAAGAAGGGTCAACTATGGCAGAGATGGTAACTTCCTGGAAAGCTTTTCACTGTACTGCACTCAGAACGAGCCACATCAACAGGTAAGCAGGACAAAAAAACACTTAATGTGTCATTGATTGTTTCCTGTGTGAACTAGGTCAGTCCAAAGACACTGCCCTATCCATGTTTTACCGTGAATCTATAAAAGATGATTAAACTGCAAGCGCTAAATAATCTCTTTCAAGGTGGTGTATGGTTACTCATGGGCCACTTTGGTGTCCAGCAGCCCAGATCTAAAAGTCAGACTCACACTCGAACAAATCGTTGACACACATGAGCTGGTGAGGATCCTGCTGCCCGAGATTCCACTCGTGGAGTACAACATGACTGCATTTTATTCATTAGATGAGAACTACAGTGCCAAGCCTCTGCTCCAAACCATTCTACCCTGGTACAGACACAGTCTGCAGGTCAGAGTCCTGAGAAAATTACATCACATGAAGCAAACATTTTCTTTTTTTTTTCTCCAACAAAATTTTCTGCCAGAATCTGCAGAGGGCATGGGCTTGTTGTTAAATGTGCATATTTGTATAATGATGTTACTGTTTGGCTAAGTTGTTCCCAAATGTCAGTGGCAGAAATGTTGCCATCCAGACAATTACTGACAACCTTTGGCTTATAGGCAGTATTTGACTATTGTTTGGCTCAAGTAAAAGCTTATGACATATTCAAATATTGCTTATAACATGAGTTTCAACAAACATAAGACTTTTTTTTTTCCTTAAGCCACTTTTCATATAAATGTTTTCTTTTACAACCATTCAACTTTAAAAATCTTCACTACGTTAGGGAAATGTGTTCTGTTATAATTGTCATCCTTTTTAAAACAATGTCTCATTAAATTTAATTTATAACATTCTAAAATTAAACTTCCATGTACTTACACATAGAGAGCCGTTCAAACTTTAACATTTGTTGCTTTTTGAGATGTGTCCGCCTACTTCAAGTTGTCAGACAGGTTCTGTCACTACTTGATTCTGTGTGACAGTAAGTAGCCCTGGGGGGTTAAACTTATTCATGTGGATAATTGCAATTACTGGATAGCTCTACTTCCTCATAAAATCATTGCTTTAATGCAGTTGCTTATATTGTTATCAGATATTAACAGTTGGTACGCGATCTAAAACATTTGGGTGTAACAAAAAAAGCAAAAACAGACCAGAGGACAAATTCCAATACATTGGAAGAACGATAGCTGCGTAAAACCATTTGAAAGTGTTCAGTGACAAAAATGCAAAGAGAAATGTTCTTGTCTGTAGAATCTAACGCTGGACCTGGACTGTGGCGAGTCACTCGATAATGAGCTGCTGGAGTTGGTTAATGTGTGTGAGTGCCTCGTAGATTTGAGAGTCTGGGCTTTCTTGGAGATCTCCACTGTGAGTCGGCTCCTGCACATCCGGATGACTAAAAGGATGTTGCTCAACAAGATCAAAGTAAGAAAACAGGGAGATATTCCCAGTGAAGCTACGGAGATTCAGTGAAGAGAAAGATAATATAGTACATTTGCATTGCAGGTGAGAATCTACACAATGGTTGAGAACATCGAGGAGCAGGAAGATCAGCTAATGGAAATACTATCTCCCTTTTGTTACCCTCCTGAGCTACAGTTCCTGGCAGTCATTTGCCCCTACATATGACACCTTCAAGTGTGCCTTAACACCAAACGAGGCACAAGCTCCCTAAAAAGCAAAAATAAAGTGAATGAAGCATAGAGGACATCTGTTTCTTCATTTAACCACCCAAATGATAAACAGCTTGTCAGGGTGATATGGGTGTGTTTTTGTTTTTCTCCAGGAGACTGGGTGAGCTGGGGTTGTATAGAAACCCTGACCTACTTTCACTGTAAAGGTGGAGCAAACAATGTTATGACTGTGTTTGCTCTGACATGAGGGAAGCTCTATTTAAAGTAACAGAGATTAAGGGCCAATAGAAATAAACTCTTGTTCGGAGGATTCGCGCGAGACTAGAAAGAGAGTGAGCCTTCTTTGTGGTTTTAATCCTCTTCATTTGATTTTGGTCTATTATGAATACAGGCTGTATTAGTTTTAAGCTCTTAAGTACAACACCTTATAATCCTTACACACTCTCCACTGATTGCTTTGCTAATTCCTTCATGGCTGAATATATTTTCAGTCTTCTGTTTTGAATAATTGCCCACCATATTAAATGATAATGACACATTTCAACAACAGACATGTCAATGCTTCCTCATTTGCTGAGTATATAAGGTCACAAATACACACACAAAAAAACCTCTGAAACTTTACCAAGTTGAGCAACTTAACCATGATCACATCAGACCACTGATGTGATCATGCATTATTTTTTTTAACGTTATTTTAACGTTTGCTGCAGTCCTGCTGCTAAGATTCCTGCCAGGGAAAGGAGGTGGAAACAGCACAAAATGACTTTTAGTCCTGGCTACTAGTTATTAATGTTGTAAACCTGCCAAAATGTATTTATTCTGTCAATTATGTCTTGGAAAAGTATTGCGAAAGTATCCATAACCCTCCTTCTTTTTCACAGTTTATCATGTAACCACAAATAACATTTTAAGGAATTTAAAAAACATATGAACATGCCTGTGAAGTGGAAGGAAGCTTTTAGTGTTGTGGATTTGTATTCAACTAATAAAGATAAAGCCTCGTTTGTTAACATGTCAGTTTGTACTCATTTACTAATTCAAAAGTAATGTCAATATTTTTATTTCGAACAAGCCTGGCGTAAGAAAAACATTAGTATTGCCCAGTGCATGACATTAACGGAACAGCATCCTTCACGTCATTGGCTGTTAAAATCCTCACAAAGTCACGTGACTGTAAATATAATCAGACACTGAGCAGATCGCCGCCCGTCGCCATCACCTGACCGCCGTCTCCACGCCGGTGCCCCGCCTTCCCGTGTTGTTGTTATATCCTCCACATTGTCTCCGGCAGTCCGCCGGACCATCGCCCCGCCTGTGCCGACGCTTTGTGGAGTCATCCCCGACCCGTCGAAATGTCCTCGCTGCCGAAGCCCTTCTCTGTCTGCGGGGGGCCCTGTGAGAGCTGCGCTGCCCGAAGACGAGGCCTGAGCTCGGCTCTCCATCAGCGGCTCCCATCCCCGCTGCTGGCTGCCTCCGCTGCCACCACAACCGGGTTGGTGTCGCTGAAAGAGCACCGGAGGTTGTGCGAGGGGGGAAAATCACTCATCCCGGAAAAGCTATACTTGGCAGGTGGATTTTTTGGCTCTTTTAACTCAGACTGGAGATTTCAAAGTAGTACTTGCTCTTTGTGTGTTGCAGAGAGAACAGTATAATCCCAGTCTGACTTTTCAAAAAAAGTCAACTTTTTTGCTTTTGGCTTTATCTTACATAAGGAAGTGAGAGCTTCATTTAAAAAATAAAAATGAATTAATAAATGTATACAAATATTTAAAAACTTACTTTTCCCCCCACTTTTTGTTCTGTTGGAATGAGTCCCCGGTGTAGACTGGAGAACAGCAGTCTCATATTTATGGTGAAATTATTTGAGAAAAAACTTACAGGAGTTCACAGAGACACAAAAGGAATTGGAGAAGGTATGTGAAGACAACAGCCTGAGCAACAACAGGCCTGTCACAGATAAAGCAGGTAATGGGAGGATCTGACAACAAGGAAACGATAAGCTACTGGAAAGGTCATTAACAAAATCAACCAGATGAAAGCAGTCAACCCAAAACCACTGCAGCAGAAGACCAGAACAGAGGAGATGAGAGAAGACAACTAGTAATCACAGAAATAACACACAGGAGTCGGGGCATGAAAGGAACGGAGCACAAGAAAGAATGGAGAGTCACCATGATCCACAACAGGCCAAAACCTTGAAGAACCCAAATTAACACAGTTAAACAGCTTTTTAACAATGACCAACAGCTTCTACGTCTTTCAGTCCAGTTTCCATGCTAACCACAGTACTGAGTGCCTGTGTTAAAGTATTCAGTGATATCCACATGATATTGTGGAAGATCTAGAGTGTTGGTACTGTTAGACCTCAGTGAAGGATTCAACACTGTTAACCTTGAGATGATATTATTTACTGTCGAGCTGGGTCGGACTCTCTGGCCCAGTACTCATTGGTTCTAATCTTACTAAAAGAAAGTAGATATCGTCTCATTGGAATGGGCAGAAGTCACACGAAGGTTCAATCCTGGAACACCTCCTATTTGATAGTTTTATGGTCCTGCTAGCTGAGGTTATAACAAGAAATAAGATTAGTTGCCATGGATACGCAGGTGACACATAGCTCTACATAACGATGTCACCAGGTGACTCTGAACCCATCCGAGAATTACCATAACTTTTTCCAGGTGAACAGAGACTAAACTGAAGTAAAGATCCGAAGAGCTAAAGAGGAACGATCAAGAGTCAGCAGGCAGTTTCAGTTCTTACAGCCAGAAACTATGATCAGGCCCAAAATCTGGGTGTAGTTGTTATGACAACCTTTCAGTGAAACCAAGCAACCAACTGAACCTTGTATAAAGCATGTTTTAGAATGAAGTTGCATTAGTTCAACTGTTTGAATTAATACAATTGAATGTGGAACTGATATTAGAACTGGGTCCTTGTGATGTAGCGGAACCAGAGGGTTCTACAGACAGTACTTCACTAAGTTGCATGTTCTGTCAGTTGGGGCTCATTCAGGTTTTATCTCACAGCTCCTGAGTGTCAGGATTTCATCTTTAATGTTTATCGTCAGCTGGATTAGCACATGAACCTTTATCTACTAGCTGCTACTGTGACACAACAGGCTGTTTAAAATCTTGAAATCCAGATAAACCATGGAGGAGTACGAAGATAGACAATCGGAGGACGATTGTACTTCCTCTGACGAATTGAGGGAAGAGACCGTGTATTCAGACAGCCGTGACACTGAGGAGATAGGTGAGTGGGAGATGCTTCCTGATGTCTGCTTGCTACACATCTTCAAATATCTCTCTGATGGTGATCGCAGCAGGGCATCTATGGTTTGTCATCACTGGCACAAAATCATGCGTCTGCCCTGTCTCTGGCGCTGCCGCTCCTTTCACCTCAGTGGCCGTCTCTCTAAATACAAGCAGTCCGAACATTTATCAGCAGTGGGCTATGCTGACAATCTGGGAGTCTTCTTGGAAAGCTTGGAGGTGACCGTGTGTCCTCCAAGATCTGTTGTGTTGGCCCAGCGTCTGCATAACACCATCTGTGGGCTGTTGAATACATTGGTCAGGTAAAACAATATGCATCTTAAGGCTACAGTATGTAACGTTCGCAAAAATATGTTTTTTTTTAACATATTTACTAAAAGTGTTGTGACAGTGTAACATGAGACAATGTGTCTCATGTTAAATCATGGAAAGATTGGTTTCCTTCACCTCCTCCTTGAGCTGCTATTGGTGTCAGAAGAAATGCACCACTCTCAACCAAAAACAACCAATTAGAGCCAGAGGGAGCGTCTTGGCGTTGTCAATCAGCCTCATGTATGTGTTGCTCAATGTCCTAATGGCGAGAACCTTTCCAGTTACCAGTTTTTCTGGGAATTACCAGGAAAACTCGTAAATTCCAGTTTTCCTGGAACTTGCCATTCCAGGAAAACTGTTTATCCACCATCATCGGTGGCCATGGTTACTAGCTTTAACAAGCTTGAACTAGCGGTGAACTAGATGTAGCATAGCAGAGAGGAAGGGGGAAGGTGTGAGCAGTGCGTACATAAGTGTGATTAAAATCGCAAAGACCCTCCTCCTTTCTCTTATTGGTTGTTTCTGAAGAGTATCTGTGCAGATGACAGCAGGATCATAGGCAGAAGACAGAGGAGCTCAATTTTTTCTCAGTCTCATAATATGCTGTCACGCTATAGTGACAGTAAAACAGACACATATTAAGAAAATATGTAAAATACATGTATATTTTTAAAAAAGTTACATAGTGCAACTTTAAGTGTAAATCTGCAATCTGAAATCTTTCTCCAAAGATATTTTATTCATGAGATTGAACATAATTTTTTCTTCACAGAGTTCAAGCCCCATTAAAGTCCCTCTCTATTGTAAGGCTGGAGCTGGACCGCTCCTCCTGGGGCCAAGGGCTCAGAAATACTTTAGTCAACAAACTCATTTATTTCCTCTTAGAAGGTCCCTCAAGACTTAAAAACATTTGCCTGGTCAGAATACGGACAGAGACCCAGCAGGTAATGTAGAAAGATACCAAATAAGGTAAATACTTTACGAGAAACATCTAGCAAAAACGAAAAGTGAATTGGAACATTCACGTAAAGCTACCAATGTTTTTATAGGAGATGGAGGGAAAAAGAATATGTTCTTTGACTTTTTCATTGAAATACTGACATATTAACTTCTGCTGAGGTTAATATGTGGTTTATACATGGTCATAAGCATTTTATATTGCCTTGTTGCTGAAAATGTGCTATATAAATAAAATTACCTTTACCTTAATCTTTAAGCACATCGGGTTGACTGAAGTGACTCACCCGAGAAAATAATAAAGCAACACATTAGGAGTGACCTTAATTCACAGGCAAAATTTAATGACAAACAAACACCACTAAATTTGTGTTCAGCCATAACAACTAGTTTAATAGTTTTACCTGAATCTGGTTTATTTCCCAATTCTTTTAACCCACAGGGTCTGGAGCTGCTTTCTGCAATAGTACAAAATCAAAGAAGCCTCTCTCCCTTCTGCAGCCTCTCTTCTTTGGATCTAAGGGGTTTCTTTTCTGCCACTGTGCCCAATCAGCTTAATAACAGTATACCTCAAATGCTACAAAAGCTGCAAAGCCTCACCCACCTGGCTCTTAGCTACTCCTGGTTGTCAGATGAACTGTTGCTGGCTCTCAGTGAAAGTATCAGAGCAAGAAGGGTCAACTATGGCAGAGATGGTAACTTCCTGGAAAGCTTTTCACTGTACTGCACTCAGAACGAGCCACATCAACAGGTAAGCAGGACAAAAAAACACTTAATGTGTCATTGATTGTTTTCTGTGTGAACTAGGTCAGTCCAAAGACACTGCCCTATCCATGTTTTACCGTGAATCTATAAAAGATGATTAAACTGCAAGCGCTAAATAATCTCTTTCAAGGTGGTGTATGGTTACTCATGGGCCACTTTGGTGTCCAGCAGCCCAGATCTAAAAGTCAGACTCACACTCGAACAAATCGTTGACACACATGAGCTGGTGAGGATCCTGCTGCCCGAGATTCCACTCGTGGAGTACAACATGACTGCATTTTATTCAATAGATGAGAACTGCAGTGCCAAGCCTCTGCTCCAAACCATTCTACCCTGGTATAGACACAGTCTGCAGGTCAGAGTCCTGAGAAAATTACATCACATGAAGCAAACATTTTCTTTGTTTTTTCCCAACAAAATTTTCTGCCAGAATCTGCAGAGGGCACGGGCTTGTTGTTTGGCTAAGTTGTTCCCAAGCACTGCAGTTTCTGATCATCAAAATGACAGTGGCAGAAATGTTGCCATCCAGACAATTACTGACAACCTTTGGCTTATAGTCAGTATTTGATTATTGTTTGGCTCAAGTAAAAGCTTATGACATATTCAAATATTGCTTATAACACGAGTTTCAACAAACATAAGATTTTTTTTTTTTACTTAAGCCACTTTTCATATAAATATGTTTTCTTTTTCAACCATTCAACTTTAAAAATCTTCACTACGTTAGGGAAATGCGTTCTAATTGTCATGCTTTTTAAAACAATGCCTCATTAAATACTCTAAACTTATACTACCATGTACTTACACATAGAGAGCCGTTCAAACTTTAACATTTGTTGCTTTTTGAGATGTGTCCGCCTACTTCAAGTTGTCAGACAGGTTCTGTCACTACTTGATTCTGTGTGACAGTAAGTAGCCCTGGGGGGTTAAACTTATGCATGTGGATAATTGCAATTACTGGATAGCTCTACTTCCTCATAAAATCATTGCTTTAATGCAGTTGCTTATATTGTTATCAGATATTACCAGTTGGTACGCGATCTAAAACATTTGGGTGTAACAAATAAAGGCAAAAACAGGCAAGAGGACAAATTCCAATACATTGGAAGAACGATAGCTGCGTAAAACCATTTGAAAGTGTTCAGTGACAAAAATGCAAAGAGAAATGCTCTTGTCTGTAGAATCTAACGCTGGACCTGAGCAACTGCAGCGAGTCACTCGATGATGAGCTTCTGGAGTTGGTTAATGTGTGTGAGTGCCTCGTAGATTTGAGAGTCTGGGCTTTCTTGGAGATCTCCACTGTGAGTCGGCTCCTGCACATCCGGATGACTAAAAGGATGTTGCTCAACAAGATCAAAGTAAGAAAACAGGGAGATATTCCAAGTGAAGCTACGGAGATTCAGTGAAGAGAAAGATAATATAGTACATTTGCATTGCAGGTGAGAATCTACACAATGGTTGAGAACATCGAGGAGCAGGAAGATCAGCTAATGGAAATACTATCTCCCTTTTGTTACCCTCCTGAGCTACAGTTCCTGGCAGTCATTTGCCCCTACATATGACACCTTCAAGTGTGCCTTAACACCAAACAAGGCACAAGCTCCCTAAAAAGCAAAAATAAAGTGAATGAAGCATAGAGGACATCTATTTCTTCATTTAACCACCCAAATGATAAACAGCTTGTCAGGGTGATATGGGTGTGTTTTTGTTTTTCTCCAGGAGACTGGGTGAGCTGGGGTTGTATAGAAACCCTGACCTACTTTCACTGTAAAGGGGGAGCAAGCAATGTTATGACTGTGTTTGCTCTGACATGAGGGAAGCTCTATTTAAAGTAACGGAGATTAAGGGCCAATGGAAATAAACTCTTGTTCGGAGGATTCGCGCGAGACTAGAAAGAGAGTGAGCCTTCTTTGTAGTTTTAATCCTCTTCATTTGATTTTGGTCTATTATGAATACAGGCTGTATTAGTTTTAAGCTCTTAAGTACAACACCTTATAATCCTTACACACTCTCCACTGATTGCTTTGCTAATTCCTTCATGGCTGAATATATTTTCAGTCTTCTGTTTTGAATAATTGCCCACCATATTAAATGATAATGACACATTTCAACAACAGACATGTCAATGCTTCCTCATTTGCTGAGTATATAAGGTCACAAATACACACACAAAAAAACCTCTGAAACTTTAACTTAACCATGATCACATCAAACCACTGAACAATCAGTTCTGCTGCAAAAATTCCTGCCAGGGAAGAAAGGTGGAAACAGCACAAAATGACTTTTAGTCCTGGCTACTAGTTATTAATGTTGTAAACCTGCCAAAATGTATTTATTCTGTCAATTATATCTTGGAAAAGTATTGCGAAACTATCCATAACCCTCCTTCTTTTTCACAGTTTATCATGTTGTAACCACAAATAACATTTCAAGGAATTTTGTAAAACATATGAACATGCCTGTGAAGTGGAAGGAAGCTTTTAGTGTTGTGGATTTGTATTCAACTAATAAAGATAAAGCCTCGGTTGTTAACATGTCAGTTTGTACTCATTTACTAATTCAAAAATAATGTCAATATTTTTATTTCGAACAAGCCTGGCGTAAGAAAAACATTAGTATTGCCCAGTGCATGACATTAACGGAACAGCATCCTTCACGTCATTGGCTGTTAAAATCCTCACAAAGTCACGTGACTGTAAATATAATCAGACACTGAGCAGATCGCCGCCCGTCGCCATCACCTGACCGCCGTCTCCACGCCGGTGCCCCGCCTTCCCGTGTTGTTGTTATATCCTCCACATTGTCTCCGCCAGTCCGCCGGACCATCGCCCCGCCTGTGCCGACGCTTTGTGGAGTCATCCCCGACCCGTAGAAATGTCCTCGCTGCCGAAGCCCTTCTCTGTCTGCGAGGGGCCCTGTGAGAGCTGCGCTGCCCGAAGACGAGGCCTGAGCTCGGCTCTCCATCAGCGGCTCCCATCCCCGCTGCTGGCTGCCTCCGCTGCCACCACAACCGGGTTGGTGTCGCTGAAAGAGCACCGGAGGTTGTGCGAGGGTAGGCGGAACCTGGCGGCGGCTGCGATCGGAGGGAGGAAAATCACTCATCCCGGAAAAGCTATACTTGCAGGTGGATTTTCTGGCTCTTTTAACTCAGACTGGAGATTTCAAAGTAGTACTTGCTCTTTGTGTGTTGCAGAGAGAACAGTATAATCCCAGTCTGTCGCCCTTAAAGCTATCCACGCAGAACTGGGTCAAAAAAGCCCCATGCCAAGCAGGATGCTACAGCAGTTGCATCATGTAGCCTCATCCCTGTTTCCATTGCATTATGCCCCTCATACAAATGTTAAATATCCTTACAATAAATGTTTACATTACAAATCCGCCACTTCTTCTATATTCACAAGTTACTTTAGGCAACAGGACATTCAGGAGCAGTTCTGCATCTCTCTCTCAGGTGGCATAGCAGGAGCAATAGAGATCTGCATCACCTTCCCCACAGAGTATGTGAAGACCCAGCTGCAGCTGGATGAGCGAGCCAACCCTCCGAGATACAGAGGGATCGGTAGGTCACTGGGGCATTATGGGATGAGTCAGTGGGCTAGGATGAGTTTCTGTGCTGGCCTTGTGATGCTCTCTCACTCCGTCCTGCTCTGGGTTTGGACAGGTGACTGTGTGAGGCTGACTGTGCAGGATCACGGGCTCAGAGGGCTGTACCGAGGTCTCAGCTCCCTGCTTTATGGGTCAATACCCAAATCAGCAGTCAGGTGAAGACAAGCACACTGTACATGGCAGCTTTTACATCATAGAACCTTTTTTTGTTTTTAAACAAAGCAAAACAGCTACTAAAATAATTCAGATTCTTGTTTTTTCACACGTTAGAGGTTATCGGGGTGGAAAATGTTAACCGAGGAGAAGCGGATCCAGTGACATAGAAACCAGATCAGGTTTCTTTACTGGATGTTTACCACACATACAAGCTTTCTTTTTTGTTTTGTTCTTTTATTTTTCATTTAACAACTAAATGTAACAGCCTTTGACAATAAAAGAAAAATGTGCTGCTGGAACCTTGACAGCAGCAGTTTTATTTGTCAGAAAATGTCCAGAAAAGCACACGTCCCTTACCTTAGTAGAATACTGATATCAACCAATCACATAAGAAAGTAGAGCATGAACAAAACTGCCTGATTTAAATCTCTGACTGGTTTGAACGGATGCCATCCTCCTTTGAAACTTCTGACTGATTCACTGACAAATATCAGCTATAGTTTTTGAAATTTCCACATTAAATAATTTTTCATAACACATGAACTGCCATCAGAAAATAAAGTCACTCTGGCCAGCAGCAGATATCTCAAGTTTTCTCTGCATTTTGTAATATTTTTTTCTAAAACTCCAGCTTGATTTAAAAAAAAAAAAAAAAAAAGTTATGTATAATCTTACATTGATTTGCTATTAAGTACAGAAGTAGGTAAAAGTAATGAATCAGCATGTATTTCTTTTATATGTTGCTTCCAAACATCTTTATCGTCTTTTGAAGTGGTCTTGATTAAACATTCTTCATGTTTTTTTTTAATGTTTTATTTTAATGTTTGCTGCTTTTTAAACAAATAGTTTGTCAAATCCTTGCACCCGACCTAAGACAGTTTACAGTAAACTTACTGTATCATGTCTGAAAAATACTTTTTTTTCTTCTTTTGAAGCTAAAAGTTCCTTAAGAGTCATTTCCCTCGACAAAGTACTATTCTGCCTCTCTCAAGCTATGTGATCTTGGATATCATTGTGTGGACTGACTTAAAAAGAAAGTGACTAAACTTGTGATGGATGTCAAAATATTTTGGTATTTCCCTTTCTAGAAAATCTGCAAAGAAGAAGCATTTCTGTACTAATTTCTTTCTGTTCCTGTTTTATAATGCTGAAATGTCTCCATTCTCCCAGGTTTGGCACATTTGAAATGCTTAGTAATCCGATGCGAGATCACACGGGCCGGCTCGACAACAAACGGAGCCTCCTGTGTGGTTTGGGAGCCGGGATAGCAGAGGCTGTGCTGGTCGTCTGCCCCATGGAGACGCTGAAGGTTGGTTGAAACGTTCACTTTCTACAGGAAGTTTTATGATGCGTCACGGAGATGAAACATCTGGATAAAATGGTCTGTATTTGACAAAGGTGAAGCTCATTCATGACCAGTGCTCCCTCAGGCCTCGCTACAGAGGCTTCTTCCACGGAGTCAGTGAGATCATCAGGGAACAGGGTGAGTCAGCAAAACTGGAGCAGCTGCTTATTTTGTATATTAGCAAAACTGCGTCTGTAGTAGTAATGTGCATTTTTCCCGTGTAGGTGTGAGGGGAACGTATCAAGGCTTGACACCAACTGTGCTCAAACAAGGAACTAATCAGGCCATCAGATTCTACGTTATGAACGCTTTGCGGAACTGGTACAACGGTGAGAAGATTTTCCCTGAACAGATGATAGAAATAAGAGATCAATAAGTTGTCACTTTCGTACATTTTTTGGCTTTGGCCCCTAAGGTGATGAGCCTAGACGAGAAATGCATCCAATCGTCACTGCGATGTTTGGAGCCACAGCAGGAGCGGTCAGCGTTTTTGGAAATACGCCTCTAGACGTCGTCAAGACCAGGATGCAGGTAGGAAACAAATGCAACCCTAGTTTATATATATTTACTTAAATATACCTCAGGTGGGACATTTCTAAAATGCATCCAAGAAAAAAAAAAAAAAAAATATATATATATATATATATATATATATAGGAGTATCATTTCCTATCCAGTACCCAAAAAGCAGCGCCCCACAGTGGCCACTGTCTGAGTTATTCAATGTTATCTTAATAGAGAATGATAATTATGCATAAAAATATAGTTTTTCAAACCCCAAGAACTGCATACTGTTTAAATCTCTTTACATGCTGGTCTTCACCTTTTATATATTGAATGTTTTGTGCAAACAATCACACACCTTCCAGATTGATAAAAAGTAACATTGTTTTCAGCACAACTTCCATTCTCTTGAGGTCCTGAGTTCAGTTTGAACTTAATTTCAGAAGCTAAAAGGTTATTGTTTTTTTCCACCTGGCAAGCATCCAGCTTAAACATGCCATAGTGTTTTAGTTCTTGCAATAGCATAACTTGGATTCACCTGTGTCACATTTCTGCAAACTAAATGCACTAATTAAATGGAATCCTCTTGATGTCTAGCATTGCTAAGCTTTTGGATTTGTATTAGCTAATAATTCTCTGGTACAGATTTAGTTGTTTTTTTTTCTTTGCTGCACTGACATCAACTTTTGTACAGAGACCTATCTTAGAAACTAAGCATATTTTATTCTCAAATCCACATTTATCAAATCCAGAATGAACTCAGAAAAGAATGTTGTCACTGTAAGTTTGTTGCTTGTGAAGAAATCTTAACACATTTTTTTTTATATGTGTATCTATGTTAGGGTTTAGAGGCCTATCGCTACAAAAACACATTGGATTGTGCCTTCCAAATCTTGAAACACGAAGGACCACAGGCGTGAGTACCATGAAGCCACTCCTTTAGAGGTCCCTCCCCCTTTAGCAACCAATCGTAATCTTGTACACCCTGCAGGTTCTACAAAGGCACGGTTCCCAGACTTGGCCGCGTGTGCCTTGATGTGGCCATAGTCTTTGTCATTTACGAAGAGGTGGTCAAACTACTCAACAACGTGTGGAAAACGCAGTAAACCAGCATGAATGTGAAAGGGGGTCCGGGAGGAAGCGCGGACCAGTGCCTCTTGCTACGCACAACACAACACCTCTGTTCCAGTTCAGTTTAGCCGTCTGGATTCTCCTGAGCAGATGACGCGTCGTCTCGACCGGTGTCCACACTGTTAAGCATCATATTCGGTTACATAGGCTCACTCTAAACCCAGCGATGAAGACTAAAGAGTTTTTTCGTCAAGTGAATTAGAAGTAGGTACTTAAATGAAGGATTGAATAATAAAAGGTTGGAAATACGATAAAAGGAGTATTGCGAACGACATGAAACGAACACTTTGTTCTGAAACCAAAAAAGTGTCTTGATTCACTGAGTACTTACCACATACTGTGCTATGAATGGGCTTGAGCAAGCTTCTTGAACCACTGTAACCAGTCTGTGTAGCTCTTGGCTTTGCTTGTGGTGCCGTCACGCTCGCAGCGTCCAGGTGATGGTTCAAGGTGAACCTCCGTGCCCAGTGCTGACCACAGTTCGTCTTTGCATGAACATTTTTAGACTCCAACAGCGAGTCGCAGACCTGCTGAGGCTACACGGACAAGTTTCGAAAGGGAGTGAGTTTGTAACTGAAAATATGAGCTTATGTTGGTGGTACATCTGTCTTGGTTCATGAACATTGTAGCACCTTCTGTTTTTGTATTCTGTTTTTGATATCATTTTTCTTCTAATCAGATCTACCACATTAAGGTTCCTTTTATTAACCCTGGTTTGATCTGTCCGACAGGCTTTTGTTATACTAACATAATAACTAACTCAGTGTGGCTAGGATCTTAAAAAAGGAAGAGGTTTGTTGCCACCTAGATATAACTAGGAACTGATCTGTTGAAAGACTTTTGACATAAGTGAGAAGTCTCAATGCAACAGATCAGTAATTGGGTGATCTTTAAGTCTTGAACAAAATCCTTTCAGTGTTTTTAATCCTCTCTTTATTCTCCATTTTGTCCTTTCCTCACTTGTGTCCTTTCATTATGCCTGTCCTTCACTATTTCCTTCCTACTTTCCTTCTTGGGTAACACTTTACTTGAAGAAATCCCTACTCATATAAATTTGTTCTAACAGTATTACTGATTGCACTTTAAAAATTAGGTAACTTTATGTTATTAAAGGTCAAGTTTAAACAGTAATGATTTATTGGTTAATGTCAAGATGTCTAACAAAGACATTTTGAATAATGTCAACTTTGTATTAAAAGTGTCATAATTTACCGAATGACGCTTTATGACAACAGTCATAAATATTCATGAAGGCTTATTCATGTTCATGACAGGTGTTGTCATGTTTTTGAAAGTGTCATGTCAGTCTTATTCACCCCCCTTCTAATAAAGTGTTAACCTTTGTTGTTCCCACCTTTCCACCCCAATGTCCTACTTTCTTTCTTTTACCATCCCTCCCTTATTGTAATTTCTCCACTTTATCTTCCTTTGCTCCTTCTTTCCTGATTACATATTTAAAACCTTGCCCGTGTAGGAATATTTGACTGAAATTTATTGTGAATTTATGATATTTCATATTACGGTATCTGGAAATGTGGAATTTTTACAGAAGAAAAAAAATGTTCCCCTTTTAAATATTGTTTGTTCCAATAATTACAAGGTTTCACACTTTACACATGAATACAAAGAAGGGTGTTTTGTCACTTGTCATTTGTTCTTTTTTCAGAAGGCATTTACTGCACAGTTTTGTTCATGGTTTGCTGTTTTGGTTTTTCATAAAATGGCCAATTTTAATGCGCACATTCTCTTTAATTTCTGTGTAAGCACTTACTCTGCTCACTGAAGGCAGATTTAAAGCTTTTTATTGTATGGGAGATACCAAAATACGACATGACGCACATGACATAAATGCTGTTGGAAAATTTCAATGACTCAAGTTTGATGTTCTTGAGGATAATAAACTTGTGTAGACCAAATCTGTGTGGTTATGATAAGACTAAACATAACATTTCAGAAATAGACTTTACTGTGCGAACTGACATGATCAATATAGCAAATCAAAAATATCTACTTTTACTCTTGAACTTTATATAAACACTTAACAAACATCACTGTACCTTAGTTGGGTTTATGTGATGGACCAAAACAAATTGATACCATGTTTCCCCAATAGTAAGACACCCCCGATTTTAAGACGTATCGGGGATTTCAGGGGGGTCGGCTAATATAAGCCGTACCCCTTACTTTCGGGGAAACACGGGAGTATTGCCGCCTCCCTCTCATCTAGCTGTGCGCCGCCTCCTGCCCCCTCTCCATACGTCACTGCCGCCTCCTGCTTAAAATACGGTAATACAATACTGTTCAGGTTGTTAATAAATGTTAATTTTATGGTTAAAACAAAAAATTCGACAATTTTTTTCCCAATATAAGACATACCCCGAAAGTAAGACATAGTGGGGCTTTTGGGGATAAAAAGAAAGTAAGACTCTGTCTTACTTTCGGGGAAACACGGTAGTTGTGTATTTTAGATTTGCTGTCCTCCTGGAATATAGCTGCAGTGATCAACAAGAGTCCTCAGAGGGAGGGAGAGCTGCTCACAGGTTGGAAAAACTCTGGCTTTAAATAAACATTTAGTGATTTAAGTTGACGTCTATTTAAACTTTACTAGGAAAAGAGCTAAGGGGGAAGTTAATGTCTTGTTCAACACATTAAATTCACTCAAGTATTTAAAACAAAACCTCAGGTGCACCATTTCTAAAATACATACAGGTATACATATGTATATATATATATATTTTGTGGATGTTGTAGATCAATAATTTGTAAAAGCTTTTGAGTGAAATTAGAATTCAGTATTAAAGTTTTTTTTTGTTTTTTTTAAATGTGCCTCCAAAACAAAAATGCCTGAGATATGAATGAAATTACATTTCTGGATTAACAAACGAAGATAAGAATTTTGAATTTGCAGGATATCTACACAAAAATAACTCTTGCACTCAAAACGCAAGCTTAAACTTAATGTTGTGGTAATATTTGCTATTCTAATCCTATTTGTATAGTATTGACTCAAAGAGGGCAGCTATTGAAGATCATAAGTCATGTCTTTATTATCATTGTAAAGCACAACATAATACAATGAGATTGAATAATAGATGTATGCAAACTGGTTGTAACCAACATTTCTCAACCATTCAGAGGGAAACTTTGTTTCTTGTTCAACTAACAGCCACTTAATTTACTGTTAAGTCAACAGTATGGTGGGAAGGAGCTCAAGTTAGAATGCATTAAGAATAAATCATCCAGCAATAAATTCATGCTATGGACAGGAAATCAGGTTTCCCAATATGGGATGAAAGAAATGTTCAGGATTTCCTGCCGCTGCAACTTAATGTGTTTAATGTCACGCTGATGGCAGAAGAGATTGAAGACTGAAGGTGCAGGGCAAGCAGCAGTGGGCTTAACATCACGGAGCAAGGCGTTAACGCTCCCACATGCTGCCTCATCAGACCAACTGTTCATGAAAATAGCGCCAAAATATCTCAAGAACTGAGATGAAAACAGGAGCCGTATAGCTTTCTGATAATTCACTAAAAAGTACGATTCTTTATATCTATGACAATGGTTAGCAAGCTTTCAGTAATCTGGAACCTGATTTGCACTGATGTGGGTCGTTATATTCCACAAGGTAAATGTTTTGAAATACTTTGATATGTTGTAATCTGAAGGAAATTAAGTTTCCATTTGGGTGAGCTTTGTTTGCAGTCTTGCACTGTAAATGATCAACGTTTTGACTTGAAAGCAAGACTCAGCATTTGTACTGTGACAGGATTCAAGTTCCTCGACACAATCGCTCCTGTGGCAGGCGCCACAAAGACGAACAGAGGACTAGATCTGCTCTGGACACCCTTTGCTCCAGCTGTCTGGAGCTTTAAAGAAACCCATATGAGAGGATCCATGATTGGTTATCTTCTCCATCTGAAAAAAAAACAAGGCAAATGTTTAGTACTTGGATACGTCCAACAATTGTGAAAACTGTACAAGTAGAGCGACTCACATTCGAAGACATTTGTCTTTCCCACCACTTGCCACTCTCTGTCCATCAGGACTCCAGTCAACAGCATAAACCTACAGACGGGAGGAAAATCATCAACTAATATCAACAGAATGCAAACATTCATTAATAATTTGAACACATCTCTTGTCTTGCCTCATCAGCGTGTCCAGGAAGGTCCATATTAAGCTTCCCAGTCTTTATGTCCCAAACTTTCAGCGTGCTGTCACTGCTGCCGCTGACCAGCAGCCGGCTGTCTGCTGACCACGCCACCTGATACACAGATCCCACATGTCCCCGCAGAGACATCAGGTATCTGAGGACCAAAAGACAGGGATGACAAGTATTTAGCTTAATGGCACCATCTTATGGATCCATTTAGTATTGCACATCCAGATACATCTAAATTACCTCAAAGTATAATCGAAAACTGAGACGTATTCAAGCATTTTAATGGGAAATTCAGTGGAAGGAAAAAGTCTTCACAAGCATTTTATTAAGTTTCAACTTAAAGTAATTGTATAGAGCTCCGTGTGTAAAGCTGAGTTTCAATTTTTGAAATAAACAAGCTCTTCCATGTTATTCTGAGTTATGTAGCTGCACCTGTAGATTTGCCAAAAATCTCATCAAAGACAGAGGAAACGTGAAGCCTAAGCCACACATAGCCAGATATTTGGGAAAATTCAAACATTTTTATGCATTTTAGCCTTCCAACCACACAAAAACTCTGTTTAGTGTCACAAAAAACAATTTCTTATGCGCCATGTTTAATTCCAAACAGGAAGTTGTGGTTGTTTTCAAGCAATACGATTGGCTGACATACATTTTAGCTTTGCAGGACACTATATCTGTGGGTTTAGAAGGTTAAGAATATTGGAAGAAGGTTTAGAAGGTGTAAAACAACCATTGGTGACATATTTATGCATGTTAATGGAGATGAACAATTTTCTGAAACCGATGCCGTGTGTAAAATCTTATATTTTTAAGTATGTGGCAGAGATACATGTCTTTATAAAGACTCAGCCATGTGTGTACATAGCTGAATCCTGTCGAGTCAGAGGTTTTCTTACTTTCCAGTACGTCCGTCCCAGATTTTAATGGACTTATCAAATGAAGCAGAAGCGAGGAGCCTGGTGTCAGGGGAGAAGAGCACTTCGTTGACCAGAGCGCTGTGGCCGGTCATCCTGGCTAATGGCTTTTTGCCTTCAGCAGGATTCCACAGGAATAAGGTGAAATCATCAGAGCCAGACACCAACCGCTCCGGAGCGGAGCCCTGCAACAGACGAAGACGACAATAAAGTGAGAGAATCAACAAGGTGTTAAGAGAAACTTTCCTTTCACGTAAATAAAAGGCACTCACCCTAACTTTATTATATCTCTGCAAGGCTGCCTCCTTTATCTCCTCCACTAGAGGGAAATAATACTAATTAGGCAGGAACAAAACACAAAATCCAGCATTACAAAGGAACGTCAGGCCTTACAAGAGCCAGTGAGATCCTGGGGGTTGATGGTGGCGGTAGCAGGTTCAAAAGCTCCAGTACGTAATACATAATCTGTGCTGAGAGCCAGAGTGTTCACCCAGTGGGCGTGACCCTGCAGCGTCCTGCACAGCACGCCCTGAAATCGACAAACCAACACGTCAGGAATCTCAGTGCTACTTCAGTTGAAGATGAAACAGACGCTCTGCCTCACATCTTTGGGCCTCCACACTTTGACTGTGCGGTCCTGGGAGGAGGTGTAGAGCAGTCCGTCTCCTCCCCATTTCACACAGGTGACTGACTGAGTGTGTCCCGTCAAGATCTTCTCATATCGTCCCAAAACAGTGTCCCAGATCCGGACAGAGCCGTCCTTAGAGCTGCTGGCTAAGTACCGGCACTCTGGGTTACTGAAACAGATGGGAGGTGGAACAGATGGTTGCAAAATGTTTAGATTTCTACAAACAGCTAAAAATACCCTAAAGGTCACCAATAAAATAGAGGAACTGAAGGCTTACAGGTGGAGAGGTTCCCAGCAGAGCCAAGTGATCCACTTGGTGTGTCCTGTCAAAGTCTTCCCTATCTGTGTTCCTGTCACCGGATCCCAAAGACAGATCTAAAGGTGCAGAATCGTGAAAATAATTTTTTTTAAAATTTTTTTTTGTTTAGAAAACAAAAAAAAATTAGGTTGAAACAAACCTGACTGTTCTTGCACCCTGAAGCCAACTTCTTTCCATCAGGTGACCAGGCAATGCTGAGGACCCAGTGAGCGTGTCCTTCAATAAAGCACAGCGAAGCTCAGAGGTGTCCAGATGTCAATATATAATTTGTATTTTTTGAGAGAGAAATGTTGCCTCCTTATAGAAGTGACTTCATACCTCTGGCAGTGTGATGAGGGGTTTCAGTCGTCAGATCCCAAAAGCGCACTGTGGTGTCTCCTGATCCACTGGCCAAATATCTCAAACAAACAACAACATAACTTATAAATCAGCCTGTTTTATGCGTTTTTATATTATATATATTTTGGACAAATACTCTGCAAAAGCACGCAGCTGGTTATCGTGTCTGAGAGTAACTCACTTGCCGGTAGGACTGAAGGCAGTGGAGATGACTGCCTCCGTGTGTCCCTGCAGCGTGCTGGTGCAGCGGGTCACGGCCCGGACCCTGAACACAGCCTGAGGTTGGTACACCACTGGCAGAACCTGCTCCGTCTCCACCCCGAGGGTCTGGATGCAGGAGCCCAGGCTGGACACCACCTCTGCCTCGCCGCGCACAAAGAATGCCAGAGGAACGGGCTCCTCCTGCAGCAGGTACATTCATTTATTCAGCTAAATACGAGACAATACTGGAGGAAAAACAGTTAGAAGTAGCAAAAGACTTTAAACGTAGGCAGAGATGTTTGCTGATCACTTATCCCCCCAATAAAATGCACTGAAATTACAGAATGAAACATAACAAAACGCAGCAGAATGATTACACATTATAATGGGACTGCGACTTAAAGAAATCATTCTATACATCTACGCAGAAGTGATCTCAAGAACATTCAATCTGTACAACACAATGCTAGAAGATTTTGCTCTAACATATCCTCCTGACTACCAGCAGTTCATTTTTGTCCTCTGTAGAGGACATTTCTAAACTTGAATATCTCCCACCCCATGCATTCTACTGAATTAATTCCTTTTGGTATCTAGAAAGGACATTTAGGGCTTTTCAATGATACCACATGTGAAGGGGTGAGACTTTTGTACGTACCTTTTTCTAAATCATAAAAATGGCATTTATCAGTAACAACAGATTTTATGGAAAGAGACAAAGTAAGTGCATAAGTATTCTAGTAACCTTACAAAGACTGTGGGATTTAAAAAAAAAAAAGGTGATTGGACAATATTTTCTTTCCTGGTAGTCAGGAGGATATGACCTATAAAATACACATTTAAATCAGACTAAACAGAAGACCTACATTTTACAAATGTTACCTCGTACAGAATCTTTTTTATTTCCTAGATATTAAAAAAGCATGTTTACACCAAGTTGGTCAGTGCTACCTTTTGTAACAATGCATTGCAGACGAGCTGCAGTTTGTCGGGGGTGATGTCGAGAGGCACATCGAAAGGTGAGCCCAGAACTTCCCCGTTCTCGTCCTGGAACTGGATCAGCAATCGCTCCACATCCTCACTTGTCATCTTGAATCTGGTTCTGTTCCAGATCTAACAAAATGACATTCGTTAGATCTGGTTTTTGCTGTGATCTCTGAATGTTACAATCTCCAAAGCATCTCAATTTATATTGTGACAGAAAAGGTTTCAAGGAGCCAATTAACGTTTAAAATAAGGAACTTCTAGTCACATTAAATAACGCCAAAATATTAAAATTCATTTCTACTTTTAAACCTTGAAAAAGTTTGAAAGTTGTTATTGCCAAGAGTACAGCTTCAAGCAGGTTAAGCTGAATGCAAATGCATTAAGATCATGTCATGTGGCTGTGAAAAAGAAATGTTTTAGAATAACTAAATTATTTATTTGTCAGCATCAACTCAACTGAGAATCTGAGTTGTTCTGAATGCGACACGAGTCTAATTTTCCCTATCATGAAAGTAAATACCAGTAAATACCAGTTTTAGGCACTCATAATAACATAATAACAATTCATAATAACTGTGACATTATATACGCGTATTCACATAGTCAATACATCACAATGAAAATCAACTAAATGATCATTTAATTTTCTTCCAAGTACTACAAAGTTTGGCAAAGTTCTCTCTTGCAACCGAACACAGCTAAGCAGTAGAACACAATCTTTACTTTAATTTACATATTTTTATATAGAAAATATAGCTATAATTAAACGACAATTCAAATTGGGGGTAAATGCAACAAAAAAATAAAGACAGTTTGTCAGTTTTATTTTTTTAGCTAACTGACGGTGTCCATACTCTCCATTGAAGCTAACTCTGCTAGCACATTCATTAGCCAACCCTTTTAGCATCTTGAAGCCTTTATTGCACGAGTCATTCAACGGGAGTAAATCTAAAGTTAATTCAACCAGTGTCGTTGGTTTTATATAAACACTGAATGCTTTATATATAAACTAAACGCTTACCTTTAGCTTAGCGGTTGATATGAAGTCTCCACGTGTTTACAGCCAAAGAGTCTACCACTGAAAAGATATGCTGCTAGGAAACAGAACGTCAAGGGAAGTTACGGGGTCGCAATGGATTATGGGAAAGTTACCACGTCGGTAGGTGCTACTCACGCTCCCATCAGTTATCTTTATATTTCTACGATTCTTATTTCTTACTCCTCACTTTCTTTGAAGTGAGGAGCATCTGCGTGATATGAAGGTCTGGGCTTTGACTTGGCCGTTTTTCACGGTTAAGAGTAAGATCTTTTCCTGGAATTATATTTCTGGTTTAATCCAGACAAGACTTCTATTCTGGTGTCTAAATATTTCACTTTTAGAACGTCAAGAACATTATTCCTGACGTCCTGGTCCTCACCCATGTCTTCTCGAACTTAAGTTGTCCTTTGTTTTTCCCCTCTTTTAGAAAACAGATGTTTTCTTCTCACACCTATCTGGTGGAACTTAAAGTTGTGCAGCCACTTTTTGACTGCACAACATGTACTTTCATATTCCCAGTAGCAAAAACATGCTGTGTACATCTTGGAATCACATGTTTAGGTAGAGACTTCTTTTAGTAAATTGCAATCTGCTTTCCGGGATAAACTTGCTTCAATGGTGTCCTCCGAATGTAAGTTATTTTCTGAACAGATAGTTTCTGGGCCTCTTAAACAAAATACGTAAACTGAATCTCTAAAGCAGCTTTTGGGATCTTACCATTGGGTTCACTCTCCCTTCAACAGTCTGGAGTATAGCAAAATGAATGTCTGATGTTCCAAAAGGGCAAATTTCCTTCAAAATCTTGAGTAGGCTAATTATGTTTTAATCAGATTGTATATACAATACTTTTTGGCTATTTCAGGTGAATTATTAGTACTTCTAAAGTATACAACACCTATTAGCTTAGTGTTGTGCTTATTCACATTCGCAGTAAAAAAGTTGAAGAGACCAGCATATCATCAGATCAATCATTTAAGTGATTTTCATTTTATTAGCAATTTATTCTCAACCAAAGGTCCAATCTTGGAAGAATGAATCTTAAGGAAAACAGCAAATACAAGATTGATATTCCCAACCATCTCATCAAATAGCTGGGCAGTTTAAAGTCTGAATCAAAATCATAGTGCAGAAGTTCACATCAGGGCACTGCAGCAACACTTCTTTTATTTGTCGATCCCATTGATGTCTTTAGATACAAGACCTTCCATGGCAGCTCGCTTGGATTCCAGGATCTACAAATTCATACAAACATTTAGAATAAAAAGGGAAGCTAATCCACTGCTATAAGATTGTCATATTTGGTTAAGAAATGCTTAAGGACAAATATCTGCACAGATTTTAAAAGGTAAAAAAATTAAAGAGCTGTCTAACATAGGTAATGTCAATGTGCATGAGACTGTAGAGAACCACAGAAATAGCTGTGGCGGCCTGGATTTGGCCCACGTGCCTCAAGTTTGACACATGTGTTTTTTTATTGACACAGAGAATGTGTGGTCTGTTAACATTCTCTGTTACAACACAAAAAAATACAATTTGTTCAGCTACCAGGTTCTCTGATTGGCTGAAAGGCTTGATAAAACTTTTAGCAGCAACAACTGAGCGTATGTGGCATATGTCAAAGCATCCAATGTACCAGTAAAATAATAGATAATTACCCCACTAGTAATGTATTTAACATTGTAAATATCTACATGCTAAAAACCCAATTTTTCTTGGAATAATTACAGTTTATTAAAAGGGAAAATAAAACAATTGGCTATGTCATCCAGGAGTGCCATAGCGTGGTACCTCACCTGGAAGTTATCACTTAGGCCAACGATGCTGTTCAGGTTCGTACTGTAGTAACCCAGAACATATTCTCCACTTAGCAGAGGTAGGTCATCTTTAACCACAGATTTCTGCAGTCAAAACAGGAGTGCAAGCTTATGAAGGAGGTATTTATACAGGGCTCGACAAAACATTCTTCAATTCCACTTTACCTCAATGACCTCATTAACTTCTGGCAGCTCGTTCTCTCTGACCCATACGAAGGTTTCATAGTCAGACGCACTCTTGAATCCGACCTGCAGGTCCACAAGACAGTCAGTTCAAATCTATATGGTTTGTATTGTTGTACTGGTGGATTTTTGTCTGTTTTGCACACCTTGTAGAGGCCAATCCAGTCCCATGTGGAAGACATGAAGTCCTCTAGGATGGTATAACTCAGAAGTGCATCATGGTCTGCGCTCCACTCGCCTGCAGGTGCCAAGTCTACCAGTTGTGTGTCGAAGTATTTTCTCAGCTGCAGGGATTACAAAAGGAAAGATGTGGTGCAATAAAATACAACCCCTGGGGTTATGTGACATTTCTGTACTTGCCTCCAGAGTAAAATTTCCAATGACTGGCTTGTGGTCACTGACTCCGTAGCTCATCACACTGGTGTATGTGTTCTGGGTGACCATGATTGGATACTCCTCCTGCCCATCATCAGCGGGAGTTGATGCCTTCTCGTCATCATCGTCATCCTCTTCTGATGGGAGGCTTTTAGGTTTGATCCGCCAGAGGATCCGATCCGTCCAGGCCGGCTTCCTCTTCTTGCCACTAAACAAAATCAAAACAAGAGTGAATGATAACGTGTGAACTCGAATTTTGGTTAAAATCTTATTTGATGCTTACCCCAGGACACTAATTCATGTGAGCATTTATAAAAACACTGGAAGCAAGAGCTGCTAAAAAACACAAACATGCAGTGCAAAGGTAACTATATTCTAATGTGTGGCTGACAATACAATCTAACATAGAATTGGAGGTAATTAAATGTCTTCTAGACAGCAAAGCATGTATTATTCAGGGACAAACAGCGGGGGGCAGGCAGGAGCTCGGCTCGAATGAAAATATACACCACATCTGAAATTCATCCACAATATTCTGTTTGCTAAACCCATCTGAATTTTGTCCGTTAAACTTGTGTCTCCATATGTTTTGCAGTTGTAAGTTATGTCCCCCCTTTGTATTATAAGGACGATAATTTATTATTTATTTTCAAATAGGACTGTAAGTATACTTTTAAACATTTTATTTATTAATAGCATAATTGTTTCTCCAATTGTACAGCACAGATTTATGGAGACACCCACCTTGGTGGGCTAAATTTTCTACACCAAGCCCCCAACCAGAAACAGACCATTCCCCAGAAGAGGGAGGTGAGGAGGAAGAGGAGGGTGGTACTGCAGCGCTGCAGAGGCCTTGGTCTGTACATGGTTAAGGGCAGTGCCACAGTTCTCGTTCTAACACAGACACATTATGGTGGAGTCAGAGGAAAAAAAAAACTGCCTCTGATGTGATACATCCTGTTCACACCTGAAGCTGATTTCTGCATCAACTAAAGGTTGAGTGGCCGACAAAGAAGGGGAACGTGGAGCATGCGACACATAAATGAGGAGCTTCTTACTTAAAACCCAACCATGTCTTTGCAGAGCTGCAGAAATTTAAGTTCAATCAGAATGCTGTGAAAGGTGTTAATCTGTGTGATATATGAGCGTCAGTATAGACACATGGTACCTGGTATCATAGGATTCAGCTTTGCGGTCAAACTTGTAGGTGGGTTTAAAATTCAATGGTCCTTCGTCAAACTCCTGCAGAAAGGGTTCCTTTTTCTTCATCATGGTGAGCTGCAACAACAAAATGTCAACCAGAATATCTTCATCCATAAATAGCCGGGTGTACAATTCTGATCCCATACCTGGTCCTTGCTCCACAGCAAATTGAGGCGTCCTCCATTGATGGATGAGCGGACAAAATGCAAGCCGTGGTCCTCGATACGGAAGTTCAGATCACCAAACCAGAACACCACCCTGGGAAAAACCACATACACCTCTATTTCAGCACTGGGTTGAATGGTAACTTGATTATGTGCGGGCACACTGACTTGTGGTCCAGGACATGAGGAGTGTCAAAGATGTCAAAGTCTTGTGTTTCCAGGATGTACTCAAACTCGTCAACGCGCTGCAGGGCAGTGTGCATGTGAGCTGCGAGGTGGCAGTTGAGGAAGCACATCATATGGCCGTAGAAGGAAAAGCGTACAGAGACGGCACCTTTATTTCCCTGAGACAGAAAAAAAGAGGAAAGAAAGAAACTATTTTCAAGCATGACAGCACACAGCATTATTTTTTTTTCACTGAACCTTAATTATTTGTTGGAACACATCCTAGCATTTATTAAATGTCAGTGTTCTCTCATGTTCCCCACTTTCCACCTCACAAACACAAAAGGCCTTTTATTTAAAACCTTTGATGTCAACTCTAACGCCTAATTAGAGTTGCAATTCTCTCTACAATGTTTAGGGTTAAGCTAACAAATTTCCTACCCAGTAGCCAAAGATGCCAGTGCGAGTGTAGGTGGTCTGGATGTTTCTGATGAAGGGGAGATGCATCATTTTGGCAAAAACCAGCAGCAGCAAACCCTGCATCCTCACCGATGTGACCTGAGGGCAGATAGAAAAACAAGTATTTGTCATTTAGCGTTTGGCTATATATTTGATTTTTGTTTTCAGCTTCAGTGCATATTGTCTTGGAAAGATTTACATTTTATTTTATCTGTTATGAATTTCATTTGGTTCCAGCCTTAAATTTCAACATATTCTCAAGGGACTTTATGTGATGGACCAATAGAGGACTGTTTTGGGGAAAGGGAAATGATCTATGGTCTTTAAAATTATTCACCCACTCTTACTCAAGTCTTTCGTAGCTGGTTTGTTTTTTTTAGCTTTACTTTGTCTTTTTCACCTCTTTCAAATGTCTTCGAGCTGTAAATTATTATTTTTTGCCATTTTCCAATAAAGGCTTAAAAAGTTGCCATATTTTTCCACTTGAGGTGTCAAACTCTCATACATAAATGGATGAAACACAAAAAGACAATATAAACCACGACTGAACATTTATCTACATGCATCTTTTGCTGCTATTTCCTTTTTTCTCACCTTTACAAAGCCTTTGGGTCCCAGGGTGTCCATGAAAAGATGGCTCCAGGAATCTTCTGCCATCAAGTCTGAGAGGAATCTCACAGGTGTGGCATTTACTTCCTGCAAGCTAAGTAAAAATGGAAAGCAAACAAAATGACTCAATCATGAATCCTGTTGCTAATCATAAATATCTGTCTGCTACCGTTTTCCATACCCAATCACATAAAGGTCTATGGCGGGTTGATCATTTAGTTGTAGCAATGAGGCGACGTCCTCAGGAGGTTCTGCTGTTGCCACATTCCAGGTGACCATGTGCAGCCTGTAACAGAGTAATTATTTATTTTCTATTAAAATTTGACTACCTCTTTACATTTTCATATAATTAAATAATACCATAAAGCCGGAATAATCCAGGGTTCTAACATTTGCAGCTGATCAAACTATTTCCTAATGTCAGCAAAGACAATCACCTCTATGAAGCCCAACATGTCATAAAAACCATTTTCTTTCTGACGCCTGCATAAACATGTGAACATAATGCGCTGGTCAACCTGAATGCATCTGTGGGTAGTAATCGTCCACAAAGCTGAAAGGCTTCGTCCAGCGTGCGGGATACTTCCTCGCCGGCTTCGTCATCAGAACTCATGTCCTCTATGCAGGTCATCAGCTCGGCCAGGCGCTGGCGAAGGATCGTCTTTGACCTGGAGCCTTGAGACGCAGAGCTGCTTGTGCTGTCCGAGCGCAACCGTGAACTATCCGGCAAAAGGTCCATCTTTTAGGCATAAAAAAAGAGCTTTCCTAGTGCCTCAGACAATCCTTTTGTATTAGGAAATGCGCAAGTGAAAGATAAAAAATTTAGTCTTCCATGCAGGAAAAATCCAGTACAAGAAAGTTATTTGGCTCTGTTTTTCCTGATTCTTTCAGCTGACCTGGTTGCAACCATTCGACTTGAGATGCTTCCTCTCTGCTCAAGCAGGTGGAAGTAATCCAAATTATTTCTTGTTAACAAATCTCATTAGCACTTTACTAAATTTTTGCTAAAACTCCTAAAAGACGATGAGAATGAGAAGTGTCTGTGGTGGGTGATGTCTCTCCTCTGGTTCTGTGCAGTCATGCAGGAACGCCGCTCAGTTTGACGGAGCAGTGGGGTCGACTGAGGAATGTTGGCAACCCAGATTTGGTGCCTAATCACAGGCAGGAGACAGCCATGTGAATGTGCAAAGGTTTGTTCCTGTGAGTGTGTGCAGACTCAGAGGCTGGAGGAGGAAGACCACCGCCTGATCCTGCATAACTGAGAGTATTGTTGCAGGACTTAGGTAAGTCTTCAGATCCCTAAGAGGTTTACTATCAGCGCTCTCTCCATCAGCTGAACACACAGAACAATGTCTGAAACCCCACAATTGCACCCGTGCATTAGTCACCGGGGCAACGGCGAATTAGCTTTGTTTTGTCTCAGTCCAGATTCTTCTCATGTAGGGGAAAGGTTATCACTGTAAGCCCAGAGAAAGCAGCAGGTCACGTTCAGTTTGAAACATAAGGTCTTTCACACGTTTATGCAGGCTTCAGTTTTAAGAATAAAACCTCAAATGTGTTGGTGTAGCAATGTTGTAGCACAATTAATAGTAAATCGATTAACAGCTGTGGAGCCACGTAACAAAATCTTAAATAAGGGTGAAGAAACAGAAGATTAACTGGTTTAAAAATTGCAAAACCACACAAAGGGTGAGATAACATTCCCAGTTTACAAAACCAAATCTGATTTAAAAAACCCCTATGTAAAGGTTAATATATTCACAGCTTTGTTTAAATCAGTCAAATTTCATTTGTTAAAGCACCTTTTTTACAGCATTATTTTAAAAAAAGGGCTTCACAGATTCAAAGACAAATCTCAAAACAGATGCCACCTCATGAAACAGGGTCACATTAAGAAACTCATGACAATGAGAAGAGGATAGCAAAGCAGCTCTTTCGAACCTGCATACGTATATTAAATTATACAGTGCCTTGCTCACCTGTACTTGTCTGTCCAACCACTTGTAAATCTCTCAGTGCTCATCTTCTATTCTGCAGATGCAAACTGACACACAGTTAAACAATCAGGAAATAAAGAGGTTTTATACACAATGCAGAAACTCACTGTTTTTTTTTTTTTTTACAACCAATTTACACTAAGCGTAGTCAGGTAAAAATGCATAGGAAACAAACAAAGCCAGCTAAGATGGAGATGCCTGATAGTCATTTCTGAAATGGCTTTGTAATCATGTTTGATCATGGTGAGCTTTGCTCACATTGAAATGACAGTGTATCAAGGATTGCATAATCTGAGAGCTGATGGACATTTTAGTGATTACATTTTCCACTGTGCGATATGTAGGAGGCTGTCATAGAGGAAAGAGAGAATCCTCAGAAAATATCAGTGATGAAGCGTTTTCTAGAAGTATTCCAGCAGAACAAGCCATCAAATAAAATAATAAAAAACTGTTTTATTATTAGTATTATTATTTTATTTATTTATTTTTTTTTTAAATCTTCAAGACTCGTACAATAAATCTTTGGAACAAAAATTGGAGCTAATTTAGTATGAAAGCTGAGCATTTTGCCAAATTGTTAATATTTTATTATATGTCTAGTTTCTCCATTTTATCCTGTAAATGCTCACATTTTAGTAATTTTTTTTGGCTGTAATGATTCCAAGGTTTTGAGATTTTAGACTTTTGTTTCCTTAAGAAATGCAGAATCATTAAAACAGCTCTAAAAATTGGTGTTCTGGTGTTTGTTAGCCTGTACACCTAAGATATGTTATTTATTTAGACCAGCAAAGATTTACAGTGATTCTACTTTAAAAAATGTTAGTCTAATAAAGTTACCAAAGGGTTTTAAATACTATTATAATTGGGGTTTGCCACAGCAATGCATACGCACGGAAGGCACCTATTACTCTACACCTCAAAATAACTGGAGCTTCCTTTCACCATTAATGCGGCTCGTGAACCCCCACAAAATAACGACTGGATCTCGTGAGCTATTACTTCTGTTGGCATTTCGAGTAACCATGGCGACGCAATTAGCGAAAAAGTAGAAAGAAAGAGTAGTAGAAAGAGGTGGTAAGTAGTATTTCAGAAAAGCAGAAGAAATCTTATATTTTATGAACAATAACAATGTTTGTTGTTAATCTGTTGCTAAGCGATGAGCGCGTTTTCTGGTATCCAAGTGTCACGAAGTAAACATCTGATTTTTACTTTTGCAAAATTTACCAACTGTAAATTTCCTATGTCTAAGCAGACAAGCCGTATTTCAAAAGAGCTTATGTTTTATAAGCAATAATACTACTTATTGTTTATTTGGTGTTAAGAGATGAACGTTTCTTCTGATAACGAACTACCATGAAGTATAAATCAGATTTTTACTTTTGTGTTTAATGTCTGATTTATAATACATTTACTACCACTCCCAAAAAAAAAAAAAAATAATTTTTCTGCCAAATTCACCAACTTCACAATTCTTGTAAGTAGTGTTTCAGAAAAGATAAGTAGTATTCTTATGTTTTTGAACAATAACAATATTTTTTAATCTGTTGCTAAGCAATGAGCAAGTTTTCTGGTATCCAAGTGCCACGAAGTAAACATCTGTTTTTACTTTTGCAAAATTTAACTATAAATTTCTTGAGTTTAAGCAGATAAGCAGTATTTCAAGCTTTTGCTTTATAAACAATAATATTACGTGTTATTAATTTGATGTTAAGAGATGAGCGTTTTTTTCTGGTAACAAATTGCCACAAAATATAAATCAGATTTTTAGTTTTGTGTTGAATGTCTGTTTTATAATATATTTACCACCACTGACAAAAGGACAAAAAAGAACTTTCTGCCAAATTCACCAACTGCACAATTCTTAAGTAGTAAGTAGTGTAAGATAAGTAGTATTTCAAAAGAGAAAGAGAAATCTTATGTTTTTTGAACAATAACAATGTTTGTTGTTAATCTGTTGCTAAGAGATGCATGTTTTCTGGTAACCAAGTGCCACAAAGTACTTTAGCACTCTGGATGGAGGAAGTCAATGTAAGACAACATGCTAGTTATACCCCTCATGTCACATTTAGGCTAACATTAGCATTTATGGCGAATTTTAGATTATACACTAATTTTAATATACTGAAAGGATTAAGTACATGTTACTCAACATGCTTGCGACTCTCCACATGCTATTGAGTGCATGGTAGCTTAATTTAGCTTTGATGCTAACTCTTAGCATCAGAACGCTGGGTTCTAACCAACGGGCACACTTTAGCAGGCCCCGTTTAAATTTCTTCAGAAATTTTATAGTTACCTACTTTTTTCTTCTGTATCACCTGCAATTATTCTGTTTGGCCACATGAGGGCAGCACTGTTAGTTTCAAGAAACTCCAAAAAATCTCTAAATATGGCATTCTTCAAGCTGTGAAGTTTTTTTTTTCTCGTCAGAAGGAGTTTGAGTGACACTAAACTTTAATTTAGTCAATATACCACTGAAGACAGGTGACTGTCTTCAGTTTTCTGGTCAGCCTTATAAGGAAATATTATAATTAAAGGGATAGCTCAAGATTTTAAAATTATTAGCTAGTGTTTTATAGTAAATTGAGATTTGTTTGCCCTGGTTAGTTTAAGAGGTTGCCAAAACCAAAGTAGACTTTTAAAAATAACTTAAAACATCAAAGTGGTTTATGTCAAATCTACTTAAACTGTTATAATTTTAATAATAAGCAGTTATTTACGAAATCATACTGTTTCCATTGAAATCCAGGTTGGGATGGTAGACCAACAGTTAGCATCCTCTTTGAAACACCTACTAAGAAATAAATATAGAAAAATATCCCCCCAGACTAACTATCTACTGATAAAGGAAGAGACTGTAAAAAAATCCATTAAATAGAGAAACACTACATGTTCTGCTCTCAATATGTTCAAATAAGGAAGATCGGTTTTGGTGTCCAGCCTTCTACCTCTATGTTACACATAAATATTCTTTGGTGTCTCTGTAAATTATCACCTAATGTAAACAAAAGATACATTTATTTGTTAGAACAGGCTACATGATGTTGATTAGAGTTGTTTTAACACAATAGTCCAATAGTAAAATGATACAATTACATTTAGCAAGCTTAAGTATGTTTTTCATGACATTTAATCCGTAGAATTGCACAGTGAGATTTCTCTTTGTGAAAATAACAATTTAGCTCAGAATTGGAAGTGAAATCTGCACCAGACCCGGAATATAAATGAATAACACATCAAGCAACTGCCCCAGGGAACCACACAGTGTCACAACTGTGCTTTACCTTTTAAATGTCACTGAAAGGACACAACTAAAGAGAGACACAACATGACTTAAAACACACACACATACACAGCAGAGCCACTGTAAAATCTCCATAGGAATATAAAACACATCAGAAATGTTGAAATTTAACTAGAAAAGAGAACTAAAACAAACTAAAAGAAAGCATGACAGTTAACACAAGAAATGAAAATGATTATAAAGATAAAACCAATACAGATATGATTCATACATCGTTTTTGTGAAAATTATTTTCTTGCTATTGTCATTATAAACCCTTTAACTTGTTTTTTGTTTGTTTTTTACTTTAAGCATTCACAGCCAAGACAGAGACTTTCCTACTGAAAAATTTTTCATGACAGAAAAATCAAAAGAACAAAGTAAAAAAGAAAAACAAAGCACTTGAAATTCTACCGTTGTTGGTATATCAATCTTATGTTGTCCAGAAAAATTGTCTTCAAAGGTAAAGATCTCCAAAGACGTGACGAGAAATGTAGTTTCTTCCTCTCTGGAAGGCTGTGATGTTATTTGACAGTTTGTTAATTTCCCTTGTTGTACTGTGCCCTGAACCACAGCAGACTAACAGCGTAACATCGGATTAAGCTAATATCCTTGGTTGGTTAATAACCCAGTGAGAAAGTATTCATGAATAGCTATAATGGACGTATTGTATGTTTAGAAATAATCCCTAGATATTTTAACAGTATGGAATGTGAAAGGTGCTCGAGTATCATAACGCATTTCTTTTTTTATATTAACTGAAAATAACATCTGACAAATAGACAGTGGAAAAGCTTAAAGTCTGCTATCAATGTGATTTCATGTACAGCATTCTGAAAAGTACAAACCTCAGTTTATATTACAAGTGCTTAAACACATTATTGCGACTATAATTACTTTAGGATATATTTGGTTGTTAGCTTGAATGCAAAATTATTTGGAAATGTTATTAGGGTAAGTAGACTAAAACCCTTTTGGTTACTTATTTTTACATTTTCAGCTAATGACTAATATTAATATTTCAAGAGAATCTTTCTCTAACTCCCACAAAGAGAAATTGTCATCCACATTCAATAAGAACGTGTTGCAGCTCTCCTTGTCAGGCTCAGGGTTGATCTTTGGCATCCAATGCCTGATTAATTTTACTACACTTAATATGTCTGTTTTATCTAATGCCAGTAACTGTATGTTCTTGAAAGGAAGACTGAGTTAGGTAATAATTGTAATGTCAACTTCAGTCAGGCCTGCAAAAGTATTCATGAACTGTTTTTACACTTTGTCACATTGCAAACACAAATCTTAGATTGTACCTACATACCAAAACACTATGTGTTGCAGAAAACACTCTGAGCAAAACATTTTCTGTTAAACTTGGTGGTGGCAGCATCATGCTTTTTGACTGTCTTTCAATTTTGACCACACGAGAAGTTGGTCAGTCTTGATTGGACAATTAATGGAGTTAAATACAGATGTAATGTCAAATGTATGTGTTCCCATTCTATTTCTGATCTACCCCACTTGTTTCCCATGACCTTATTAATTTTAGGTCATGGGAAACAAGTTATGTTGAAAGACACTTTTAGGTCTTTCAACATAACATTTGACAATGTGAATACTGAACAGCTATTAAAGGACTTTCCATTCGTAACCCATGAAGTTTATTACAACGCAATGATTTTGTTATGAGTCTGACACCACAGAAACTCTAACAATGCTTCAGGACAAAGTAATCCACATCATGCTCTAAATTCGTATAGTCACTTTGAGTCTTTATTCATTTCGTTATGTCTCTGATGTACAGTAGTGTTATTAGAGAATAAGATGACAAAAAGGCACAAATTCACAATAAAATAAAATAAAAAACAGGAGACAAGGTAACAGGAGTGAGAGGAAAAAGAGAGACAGAGAGATTTAAAAACAGTTCAGGATTATGGAATCATTTGGTTTCTTCATACTCCAATTAAAAATCAAGGAATCTAAAAAGAGATATATTAGATTGTCTCTGTTAAAATATGTTCTCTCATAACTTTTGTGTCTTTGAGCTCTTAAAATCACCCTTCTCTCAGCATCTGCTTGGAAACCACATTCCTTATCAGGGTTCTTCTGTGCTTCCATTGAAGGCCATGTAGAATAATCACCCTTCACGGCTAACGACGGGAGTGCCACAATCCGACATGCATCGGGGATCCACTTCGACGATTTTGCCAAGATGTGGATGAATGCACTGACCCAAGCTACAGTAACGTCTACCTTTTCAGTGAGAGAAGAGAATGTAATCCAGAGACTGACAACAGAGGTACTACAACATTCAGAACAAAAATATATATTTATACACTGTCCTGCCAGTGAGAGGACGTCCCCTCTGAGGGGACAGTGAACGGGGTGCTTGCTTCACTTCAAATGTTCTCCTCTGAATACAAATAGCAAAGCTCAACTGCTGCTAATTTTTTATATGTAAAAATTGTTTTCCTAAATAAATAAATTTCATATTGTTCTTCACAATTTCTTACCTGCACTAAATTTTAGCTACTATAACTCTACATTTTCACACTCAAATGTTTCTGTAGGAGTCTGTGAGGCTTTTGAATAATGGATCAGGAGTGTCTGAGAGGGTGTTGTGCACACTTGGCAGGACAGTCTCACCTATATATATGTGTTCATCTACATTAATTTATTTACTATTTACAAAGTCAGTACACACAGTACATCCACAAATCTCCATGACCCAGTTGACAAACCCAAACAGAGAGGGATGGTGGACACAGACGTGGAGGGGTGGGACATCCATGTTCTCTTCAGAGGAGGTAAAAGACAGTGGGAAGCAATTTGGCTGTTGAGGGCCAAAAGTGCCACAAGTCAATGCATAAAAGAGAAGTTAAACAAACATATGTACATGTGATTTAAATGAAATAAAATCCATTAATTTAACACAAAATACTTTATTGGAAAACAAGCTAAACAAATAATCAAATACTTTGTTAAATTTGGAAATAATTACTTAAGTTGTCCACTCATTATGTTGAAAGGATGCTTGAATATGTCAGTATTTAATCCCATATTGCACGTCATCAAGAATTTATTTCATCTTCCAGCCTTACCTGTCAAGGTAAGTGGGCGGGGCTAACTGCCATGCAGATGGCAATTACAGATGATTGGTCTGTAATTGAGCTGTGTGACTTGTGAGTACATGATTTATTCAACATATAACTGTTGATTTTCACTAGTTTTCACTAGTTTTTAAAAAAATACATTGGTTTAAAAATTATATAAATACAAAACAAAGTAACATATTTATAAATATTTAATATATTTATTGACATTTTATTTAAAGTCTAACTGATATAGATAATTATTCATCAATTTATTAGTTCATTGGATTGTGTCACTTTTGACGCCTGGAAGGCCTATTGAATTACACCGCTGTGAAAAAAAAGACTTCTAACATAATGAAAGAAGATTCTAAAAAGTATAGATGATAATAGTTGCTCTCTCTAATGATTTTATCTCATATTGTTTGTTAAATTATTTAAGTGATCAGTTCAGTTTCTGGATTTACTGTGAAACAAAGAAATGACTGAATTTGTCTAGACCTAATAAACTGACCTAAAACCTAATTTAGGATTAAAATTAAGTCAGTGATGACGTGATGATGACTCATCCTTATTCCAAACAAGCGTTCCCGTAAGCACAATTTCTACAACAGAGGGATCAGTAAAACTTTATAAAATGTCAAATTAAACCAGCTTTTTTTTAAAAAACAAACTATGACTGTACTTCATGTGGTTTATGTCTAATAAAGGCCAATGGGAAGCCCTTCCACTGAATCTTTTATTATTGCAAATAAATATTTATATAGACTCCACATATGTGTCCAGAATTAATCCTTTGAAATTGTTGGACCTAAAGTTCCAAAAATAAATATAATTTTGTAATTTATTGTCTCCAAAAAAAGACTGAAATTGATTAAAATCTATACCATTATGTAAGTATATTGAATCAAACATCTGCTATAGCAACTTTCACAACAATAGCATACGCATGGATTAATTTTTTTAAAAATTTTGTGGCAGTTTTTGTAGCGATCCAAATATAACCAATCTAAGCATCAATGTAATTGATTGGCTCCTTTATGTTGTCTCTTGCACACTCTCCTGTGAAAGTACATGGAATGATAAAAGTGTATGAAATCTATAAAATAAGAAAAAGAATAATAACAAAGGAGACGATAAAAACAGAGAACAATGATGTCGAGTGAGCTGTTCCTCACTTCTTCACCCAGTCGTTCATCAGCTCTCTGCAAACTGTCACATCACTAATCGTTACTCATTCAGTCCTAAGCACAATACCAGAGAAAATGAGTAAGAACAATGAAATAAATAACAAGATAACACTCTATGGAAAGACTGACACTTAAAACCAGCACTTCTGTTAAGCTAATGACATTCAGTTCAGGCTCTGCTTTCCTAAAACTGACCTCACAACAGAAACAAAATAAGGACTAAAACAGATTTGTGATGATAAAAAAAGGAGACCAACATGTCATGATAGTTATTGCTTTTGCTGGATAAGACCATTTATCCACTGGAAATGACACGTCAAGAAAAAAAAAAAACGACAGTCCTCAAATCATTTATGGCTGTTTTCATTTACTGTAGCAACTGTGATTAATATTTTATGTGCATCTCTTTAGACTATTTCTACCTAAATATTCATAGAGTTAGACATAATCTTCATATTACTGCATGTTCATCCAGAGCTTGAAATAAAGTGTTGAAGAAAAACCTGGCTGGAAACTTTGACGACCTATCAACACACACCGGCACACAACAGAAGCATTTACACACAGACACACACACAAACTCACAAAGCAGCAGAAAAACTGACAAACGCCTTGAAGTCGGAAGGCAGGTACTGGGGATAAAACCTTACTAGCTGGTTAGAAGTACACAGCAGACTGCATTACACGCTACTGATGCGCCACTGTGATATTTTGTCTAAAATATGTCCTTAGTTGTAGAGATGAACGACAGAGTTCTCACTGTTCTCTGCAGTTTAGAACAAAATCGAGAGAAAAAGATCGGAGTAACTCACAATATCAGTAATGGTGCTACTGGAGGCTTTAAAAAGTTTAAGCTAGATGGAAGCAGCAAATGAGTAAAAGCAACGAAACAAAATAAGACAAGAAGGACTCAAGGAAGGACAGACGATGTAGAGGAGATCAGCTGAAAACTGGGAGTGCACTGGGTCCAGGTCCGAGAAGACCAAAATGTACTGCGGAAAGTAGGATTTGGACCGTCCAGTCAGATGTATCAGTTGAGACAAAAGGAGGAGTGAATCCGCTGGTTTCAGGTCTAATCTGGTGGGAAAGGGAGACATGAGTGATAGAGAAAAAAACAAAAGCAAAGTTTCTTTATGGTTCACCATGAAGAAACGAAGCTAACGTGTAGATATGCCGACGGACATATTTACACATCTGTTTCCATTACAACTCTGCTTTACCTGATGAGCGGCAGCATTTATGTCCAACAAAGTCTCAGTCCTCTAGAGCCACCATTCCTTTCACAGGATCTTTGACTCTCATCTGACAAGAATATAGAACAACATGCTCATTAGAGAGACACTGAGAAATTATTGAATGAAGGGTATTGGATGGTAGATGTCAGACTAATCACAACCTGTGTTCAACTGCGATGGGGTTGCATCATAAGTACTACTGTAAAGGTGTTTAAAAATGAAGTGAGGTGAAGCACCAAAAAGTGTGAGAAATTTCTAGAAGAAGCTGCTACCTTTAAATAGAGAGAAGCCTCAGCAGATAACAGGAAGGCTCTTTTGCTCTCAGGGTTTTTTTAGAAACTTAATTTTAATAAGGTTAAGACATTTTTAAAATTTTGTGCTTTAAATCTAAGAAGTTGTAATATTTAAATTAGAATAGAACGATCTTTTTAATTCCGTCTTTGCAAAATATGAATTTACAAAAATCGCTATTAGCAGATTGGAACTTAAAAAACTGATAATCAGAACCTGGCCCCAAATTCTCAGGTCATCCTGCATCTCAAATGTCGGTCCAGTCAGTTTTAACTGTAGATAATTTAACATTCTGGGTTATAAGAAACAAGTTTCATATTTGTGTAAGAGATTTGGCAGTGTGTGATATTTCTTTTGGCTTACTTCATCTAGCTCCCTACGAGTCTCCTCCTCCATGCGACGAATATCGTCCATGTTCAGTTCAATCCACTTATCAATCCAGCAAAACAGTTGGCGGTGGAAATTTGTGAACAAGCGCTTCTCTTGCTGTAAGACAGCAACGGAAAAAATCAAATAGCTTATTGTGGCCCAAGGATAATAGATGCTTATTTCCTTATGAATGGATATTAGTAGCATTATCATAATTATTTATGCTTTATTACCACACTTCAAGCTGCTGTACTGCCAGCTATTCTTAGCACATTAAACAAAAATAAGATCTGGAAATTCAGTAAGAAATGTATATTATTCCCTGACTCGACCACTATCTTGTACAAAAGTTGAAAAGCATAATAAGGCAAGAAAAAACAACAGTCAACAAACCTTTTGGATAAAGTTTTCCACTTTATTCTGCAGACCCCACCACTTGAATTTGACAGTGACCAGTTTGTAGGCACACATGTGTGGGCAGTCTTTCTTGTTAGGAAGCTCCTTCTGCATGTAAACAGAAACACTAGCATTAGGGTTGTCATAGGCAACGGGGACCTACTGATACACTTTTGGACTCAGATTTAATGTTTAAACCAACTGTTTTCTAGATCTGTAGCAGAAATGAAAAAACGAATAATATAAGCTGTGGGGCTGATTATGGGCTGTTTATGCATTAGGATACAAAAAGGCTTTAAAAGTTATTGTTTCAAAAGCACAAAAACATGTTCTCATACTGTTCCCAAGTTGACGAGAAAGAGTAAGAGTAACAATTTTATTCAGCTTTTGGGAGCAATTGGTGCATTTTAATTATACATGGAAGTCATGGTTTCTATGTTCCAAGACAGAAATACAACAAGGACATTCAAAGCTGAAATTATGCCTTAGGAAGTTGCAAATTGACAGGTGGAGGTGGAAACTATTACAGAAATTTGTGTCTTCTTCTTGTGTCTGATTCCCTCAGGGCAAAATGTTAGCTTAGAGAACGCTCACTAGACGTCATAGCTGCTGGACAACACATGCCAGTGGGAGGGAGATTTCTTTTCATTTGGCAAATTAACAGAGATTAGGTTGCATGTGTGTTTTATGGAAGCTAACAATGAGACATGGTCCAATAACAAATGAAAGTATTAAGGAACAGTACATGAAACATAGGAAGAACTGAAAATGTATCTCTTTAGGTTAAGTTACTAATATCTTTTAGAACAAAAAGTTGAGAAAAACACCTTGAAAGATTTACAAGGGCTTTGTGCAGGATTAACCATCAGCTGCTTCACAACATGTGAAAACCAAATACTAGGAAAGCCACCGCAGAGAGTAACAACAAAAAGAAAAAAACATTCCAAAACCCTGTAATGAAACCTTTATGAATCAATTTTTTAACACCAGAATTTATAATGTAATTCATAATACGGAATGTAGCATTTACTGTAAAGATGAAAATGTTGGTATTGTTTACCTTCCAGTCTGGTCCTAGAGGACCTCGTCCTGTCTTTGCTGACTTGTACTTGCAGGGATCCTCCTCTGGTTTGTAGTCCTGATACAGACAAGATGTATGTGGGGCATGAAACAATACAAACAACAGCTGCATTCATCATTCCAGCAGTAAAAATGGGCTGACTGATTTACCTTTGGCTCCACCTGGCTTCTGTCTGCAATATCAATATAGACTACATCCACCTTTTTCCAGGTTTCTGCATCCAAACCGTGTACCTAAAACACAACCACAGGGCAAAATCAGAAAAATTGGTCTACAAATTTAAATTACATGCAGAATGTTTATGCAATGTGTTCCTAATGTCAAAGTTATAAGCCTAAACTCAAGAAAAAATACAATCCAATAAATGTTTACCATGTAAAATGACACAGAAATGAAAGAGTTGATAAAAATCATGTCTGTGATCAACATTTTAAAATAATAAACTTCATGGTCTTTATGATTGTAAGTAATAGACCAGCATAAAATAAGTAGATGTGGTGAAGGAGGAAAGTGATAAATGGCTTTCAATTTTTGTTATTAATAAAAATCTAACAATTGTGACATGCATGATATATTACCCTGCAAAGAACTGTCAAACAAAAAAACACATTGCTAAACATACTCCAGAAAGATCTGTAGCTCTTTTTTCTATGAAAATAGTTGTACACAATGCAAGCCGATGTAACTCCACACTTAACAGTATTTGACTTTATTAAATAACAAAAACTAAGACATTTTGAAAACCATGTATCATTTTTCTTCCACTATACACATTATGCACTTTGTGTGGCTCTATCATAAAAACATCCCATTTAAACAGGCTTTTATGGTTGTAGTGTGACGAAACATGATTTGTGTTGACAATTTATTAAAGTTCTCTCTTTCATACCTGAATTCATAATTTTGTTCAGACATGAAAATACACTCCCATAGCTTATGATCTTATTCACTAACATTTTCCTGGTGTCCCATGTCAGGTTTGTGCCACGTTTCAATCTTGATCAGGAAGTTATCTTTCATATACTCATTCTGCAAAGAAAAACACAGACAACCCAGAGTGAAGGCAGTAAAGCACTTTGAAAGAATCCCTTGTAAAAATCTATAAAAGGTTCAGCTGACAGGGATCGGTATCTTGCTGTCGTTCACTAACACCCAGCTACACAAACACAGTCACAGTGTATTGCTATCCTTGTTACAGTCTCACTAAAAAGATCACATTTCTTTCTCGGCTTTCAGGTTAGGCACCTTCTCCTTGTGCACCATAGCTTAGTGTGTCGCATGTGTTGATTTCTGAATTCTTCAAAGCAAACACAAGCAAAGGAAATACTCACAGTGATGACTGCAGAGCCAGGTGGAGGGGGGGGGGGGGGGGGGGGAGTGCAGCCCCAAACACAGAGAAAGACACAATTAACGACAGCAAACGATATCTGAGAAAGCTATTAGCATTTGCACAAGCTGGCAATCTCAAAATGATACGAGAGCAGTGTTTGAGATGCAGTTGGTTTGTGCCTTTAAATGTGTTTGTGTGACAGATGGCGGTCTGGCAGCTGGCAGTGTGTACGGGTGGCGGGATCTTTGCCTGAACGGCTCAAGTGATTGCACAGCTCTTCTCACAGGACATGTAGTAAATTATTCAACTACTCCTTGAAAGTGACAGAGACCCAAAGGCACAAGGAAAGAAGAGAGGAAGAGAGGAATCTAGAGCATGAAAGCATTTTTTTACCTGAAGCAATTTAAAACGTTCATAAATACACCTTTTTGAAGACAACAACAAAGAAATCTCCATTGTTTCTTTTAGTTGACAAAGACGCCACACCAAAATGTGCATTGGGCATGTAGACAAAACTGTTAGCATTAGTAATTTAGCTGGGAGGTTAGCTCCATTGCAGGAACTTGTTCACAACTTATTCCCAGAAGGGATTTGGAACGTCCAAGGTCTGGTCCAAAAGTAGATCATAATTAAAAAAATTAGGCTCAAATCTTCAATCAAGTCTAGACGAAATGACTGTACTTACTAGAAAAAAACGCAATCAGGGTTTTGCAGAGTTCAAATGTATGTTAGTCTGTAAATAGCTGTGTGTGCCCATCCACAGTGTGCAATTATACATACCTGTACGACAATAAGGATATGCATTCCAGGCTTTCTCGTGGATGTTCAGAGCTGAAGATGGAGCCAACATTCTGACGAATGATGGCACTTTACTACAAGAGAATAGAAAACAAACTACATGAGTTTAACTGCTATAAACTTATGTATAGCAGTTGTCCTTGATATATAAAGGTGGTAGAATTTTTTACATCCAGCAAGCATAAATCACTAAATCTGGGGATGAGAAAGTAGCAAGAAGATAGCCATTGTTGAAAGAAGTTTAAATGGCCACAATCTATATAGGGGACACTGAAAACATGGAAGACTTAGACCTAAACGTGATGTGGGAAGGCATTTTTTGAGCCAGGACAACTACCGGTAACTTGGTTAGAGTGACGGGAACATGGCGGGAGCTAAGTACGGGTAAAGATAGGGTGAAAACCTTTAGATTTGAAACTGGGGCAGAGGTTAATCCTTCAACAAGATGACATAAAACCAGAATTTTAATCTGATTATTTAGATTGGAATATATCCAGGTCTTAGAATGGCCCAGTCAAAGTCCAGACCTAAATCCAATTGAGAATCAATGGCAAAAATTGAAAGTGTATGCTCTGTGGTCTCCATTTAATCTGTTTCAACCTCAGTTAATTTCCACTCAACAATGGGGGATAAAAAAAACAGTTTCTACATGTGAATGGCGATTCTATCGCTGAATAAAATAACATTCAAAATCTTTCAAATTAGTTACAGTAAGGAAGATTAAAAACTCTCACTTTTGTGCACTACTTTGTTCTAGTCCATTGGATTGGAATTGCAGGTACAAACTAAACAAAATGTGAAGGAGTTATAGAGACATGACTACTATTATATGGCATTACTAGTACAATGGTATCAATTGTTAATGTGCAATTGCACCATCATTAATAGAAGAAAAAAAGAGTCTCTGCAAAAAGGTCAATCATATAAAACTGATCTATGGACAATCAAAGTGTTTAATGTTTGGCTTAGTTATTTTTTATTTAAAATACTTCTGGTTTGTATCACCAGAATTTTAATATTTCCACCATTGACACACTAACAATAGGCAGGTGTACTGTAATCTGAATAACTGGAGCAATATTATTAACCATAGTATATTTAAAAACTTTTCATTAGAGTCGAATAAAGACCAAACTGCTACACTTTATGATCCAAATAGTGTAGCTAAAGTATTGAGTTCCTGGTGACTGAAAGATGTTGAAAAAGGTCTGAGTGGCTATAAAAAAGAGAGAATGTATTTAAAACATAAAATGAGAAATTCATTCTGTGTGAACGTGATATGTGGACGTTCTACAAGACACACTTTCTGGCACACCTCTTGTGAAAATGCTTACCTCTGCAAATGGTAAATTTTGTGTGTGTACTGGCCCTTCTCTCCATCCTTCTCATACGGTTCATTTTTTAGCACCTCTACTCCTTCGCCTCCGCCCGTCTCATTCTTACTGGCTTCAGCTACAGAGTACAGCTGGCCCACCTGGTACTGAAAAACACAGAACAATGGATTGGACTGTTAATGAAAATCGAGTAAAACAAAAGTCCATAATCACAGGTTATATTTAAAATTAATACCTTATTTTCTCTCTTATTTTTATTTAATGGAGCTCTGAATCATTTAATCTGTTGTTGCAAATATAAACTCCTTTCTCGTTCTCCTCATTTCACCTCCTTCTCCATCTTAAGGCGTTGCATTCAAGCGATTTTAAAACAGAAAACAATGGTTTCCTTTTTGTCTTAATCAGCTCTAATCCATCATATAACCTCAACAAATCTGAGCCTTGGCACAATTATAACACAGCAAGCATGGAGTGACTCAATGAAGGCTCATTTACTCTATTGTTTTCACAATTAAGATGTTTAGTTTCATTTATCTAGCATTTTGAACAGCAAAGTTCAAACTATATAAGCATAACTGAGTCAATGCTGGAAAAAGTTTTTAATGGTAATATATTATATACTTTTAGTTAGAAGGTGTGAGGTTGAAGGAATTAAAATAACTTCACTCATGCCTTTAATTACAGGCAATCAAACTCAAAGGATAAAATCTGTTGTCTTTTTTTCACAGAGCAATTTTATTGAATTTTCTCAAACTAAATCAAACTGTGGACATACACTGAAAGATTGAACTAATGGCAGAATGAATAAGGAGGTTGGGTAGTTGGCAACATTTTCCACTTGGTTGCAAATAACAGAAGACAACAGTTTCCAAGTTACTTAGAAATAAAAGATGTTCCTCCCTGGCTCTTTTCCACTCCTGACTCATTCTAAGAGACTTAGTCTGATGGAGGACAAACTGATCACTTCCTCTACTAATCTCCAATTAACATTATATGCTGTTATTTGCTGAGATAAATCTGCCCAAAACTAAACTCTCTCCCTCTTGATATTGAGTTTTTACTTTTCATTGACATATATATATATATATATATATATATATATATATATATATATATATATATATATATATATATATATATATATTATATATATACAGGCAACGAACAAACAAAACTGGAATCTGAAAAGTTGATCAGTTCTTGCTGACCTAGTTAAGCAAGACTATACACAGTTGTGTATAAAGAATATTATCACATTTACGTGTGCAAAATGTAAGTGTTACACCATTCATTAGATCTTGATTGATTCAATCTTACAAAAAATCTTGAAATGTGTGCTTGCTAAAGGTTATGTGGGTTGTTTATACTTATTTTCTTGAATCTTTGCAGATAATAAAAATGTTTTTGTTTTTCTAACACTGGAAAAAAAAAAAATCTGACTTAAATATTTAGTTTCTGGCACATTTTTATATTAGTTACTTCTTCTGACTGATGCATTTTAATTGAAATTTTGTGTCAGACATAACTAAATCATGAAAGTCAACATTATGAGGACCAATCAGACATTAGCGAAGCTTTTCTATCACTAGTGCATCCCTCTAGTAAGCTTCACATGATAGTAAAAATACTCAGCAACATAATGACAAAGACTACAAGGAATGAGATTTAATGACAGTACAAGACAACATCAATGGTCTCTCATTTAGAGGTCCCCATGTCATTGATGTGATGTGGCACACTGAAGCACTTACTGGTGCTTCACACTCATGCTTGAGACCACAGTGTGTGTGAGCACAGTTTTTCAGATTAAACTGGATTATTTTGCCTGTCTAAAATGACTGTTTTTATAATGTGCATCAAAAGTTCAATTTAAAGTAGCATACAGAGGTGGGTGAGCATGTGATGTCATGGAAGTAGTTTCAGATAACTCATCTGCGATGCAGGCCTTAATAGAGGGGGAAACTACAGTTGAAATAATTATGGTAAGGCCCAAACAGATGGAGAGGGAGAGAGAGAGGCAGAGAGAGAGGGATGATAATAAGCTGTTTGCTTTAAAAAGTCCTATTTAAAGGAACAGCTTTCAGGGTTCCTACACATTTTGCATGTCAACAAATCACACTTGTCCAGTCTCAAATTTCCAGAGTTAATACTGTGTTTAAGCTCATGGCCTAAAAGTGGAAGTGAATCGGTCGATGGATAGACGGATGTATGGATGGATGGAGTCAGCTAACTCACACACAGATATTGAAGAGTGTTAAACTGCACTTACCTCTTCCACAGAGATGGGAAGAATCACTCGACTGCAAGAAAAAAAAAAGAAGTTATTCAAACAAGGACTCGGAAATTCTAGTTCTCCTAAACAGAAATACCATACAAGAGAGCAAAAACAACAAAAAAGATATATCCATGTGGTCACATACTGAACTGCTTTAGTCAAACCAGCAACCCAGATTGGCCTAGATTGCAAGTTTAGCCTTTTGAGAAACATGAAGTTGAATCCTAAAGCGTTCCTTCTCTACAAATTAATTTATGACAGTTATTGACCTAAAACTTTACCAAAACTCAGAAACTGAGGAATCAATAGTTCTATCTTGGAACCAAACTGAATAAAAGCAATACATTGATAAATTAATCAGATCACTGCTTTGCAAGAGACATTGAGAATGTTCCTTGCTGAAGCAACATGAGGGTAAACGAAGCTGAATCTTACAGGCATTTCATTATGTTTCAATTAGATTTCTGAATAGGTAATGTTCACGCTTATGTTTCAGGCCTCATTTAGCGGAAGTCAATAAAAATGATGTTGATGTGCTGCTTACTTTTTTTTTTTTAGCTTTTTACAATACGCCTGAAACTGTCAGTAATTCTCTGTTCCGCCTTTGTTTACAAGAGCATGAAGAAAGCTGCTGGCTACCAAATGATCCTAAACGTTACAGATCACCCACAAAATGATGATGTGGCTCTTAGCTAAATGTCCTCGCACAGAAATGTATATGTAAAAACTAAGTTTTATGCACAAATGATGAATGACACACCTGCAAACAAAGTACATTGTTGGGTACAGAATTTCTTTGAGAAGGAATAGGAATATGTATTTGCCCTTGGGTTTGCTTAAGGATGTAGCATTGACCTAAGCTATTAATTGACAGCTTACCTAATCCAGTTGCTGTGACAACACTAAGATCTTCCTCTATTTTGCTAAAGTCGGGATGCACCGATTTCAGTTTTCAGACTAATAAATCTGAAATGGTCAAAGTTTCAGCTGCCACTAAAACAGGTGACATATACAGGACAATTTTGCTTTGAGAAGCATTAAAACCCCTTTTACACCATAGAATATCTGCTTTACATTTCAATAGTGTGACGATATGCATATCGTCACACTATTGACGATATGCATGGGTCATTACATGCCAAATACTCAATCATTGCCTTTCTATGCATGTTATGCTGTCAACACTGCTTTGAAATTGTGTAAGTCCTTACACATGTTGTAGCAATATTACGATAATTCTTTTTGCTTTTATCACTAATTTAGTTTACAATTAAGATTTTAATAGACAGACATATAACAAGGGAACTTTAAATAATAGAGATATTTCGCAGACATGACAAAACTTGGTGTTTCACAAAATACACTTTAAGGATGCGCTAGTTTATGGCAAAAGAGAAAACTGTGGTTCAGTATGTTAAATTTGCAAAAAATTGTACAAATGTAAATAATGTCAGTTTAATTATGTTTGTCAATGTGTAATTAGTAGAGTAGACTGTGTCAAACAATCCATCCATCCATTTTATGTTTCTGCAGGTTCGTGGTCACAGTGCAGCTCTCTGCAGCCATTGATGACAGAAGCTGATTACAGCCTGGACAAGCTGGCAGGTCATTACATGGTCTGAACTTATAAAAAAAAAAAAAAACTGTCTGTGAGAAGGTACACGTGTTTGTTTTGTAAAATTTGTGCCTCCAGCCATGAAGGTGTGAACTACAGGGAACAAATACAATAAGAACTATAAATCCCACAGTGCATGGCATCAATGGATTATTTTGTCTTTCATGTTTTGCTAGTAGTTTAGTTGGGTGTTACTGGTTAAGCGAGTTTATTGAATAAAGTATTTAAATAGAAGGTTGGATTTGTTTTGTTAAATAAACTCTTATGTGACAAAACAAACTACAAGAAATAATAACAAGTTTCCTGTAATTATTTCTCAATCTGTGTCAAGTTTGCTGTTTAAAAACGCCAATGCTGGACTTAGTCCTTCATCTGTTGTTATTTTAATATCTAAGCCAGGGGTGTCAAACTCCAGTCCTGAAGGGCCGCTGTCCTGCAGTTTTTAGATGTGCCACAGGTACAAAACACCTGAATCAAATGGCTTAATTACCTCCTCAGTTCTCCAGAGTCTTGCTAATTACTTAATTATTCTATTCAGGTGTGGTGCAGCAGAGGCACTTCTAAAAGTTGCAGGACGCCGGCCCTCGAGGACTGGAGTTTGACACCCCTGATCTAAGCAATAACTGACACTGAACATTTTGTCTTTATTTTATTTTATTTTTTTCTTCATTTTACAGGATTTGATGTGGTAAAAAGGTGATCTGGTACAGTTTTACACAAAATGTTGAAGTTTTGCCCTGTAAATTGTTTCATATTTTTCTAGTCAAAATTTTAACCCAAACAGAGTAAAAAAAAATGCATCTGTTCATTATAGATCTCAAGGAGAAATCTGAATTGCTATTACAAAAATAGACAATCTAGACAAAGTACAAAAACTCTATAATGTAACACAAGTGATAACCAAAAAAAATCTAAAATAAAAAGTCACTGAATTAAGTTCTTCTTTGAAACTGTTTTAAGATAAAGTCCTGTTCAGTTTAGAAAACGTAACTAACGTCAGCAGCCACCACACTTTGGCTGCTGAAGGGAGGGATCTTAGTCTAGAATGGGAGCCCACACATTTACATCTAACAACAATGAAACATGGATTCATTTATGACAGAATTTGCAATGTGCATATTTCCAAATTCAGAAACCTCATCCGATGACGTTCCTGCAATTCACAATGCTTCCACCGTTAAAACGCACTGCTCTGCTTCCGCTCTCTGACCTGTCTGCATCTCATACCACTCTATGCACGCATACAGTATGCAGCTTTGTTGATTTTGTTATGTGAGCATGTGAAGTATGCCAAAATTCCCATAATCCTACACCCACCTGCCACTTAATGTAATCTGGGTCCCACAAAGGCGCTCACTGAATAGTAGGCCATATGCTGCTGCGGTTTACAGCTGCTCATTGCAAAAATATTTTAATGCTCTTTCTTAAAAGATGCACCTCATATAACACTTTTTGCCAAGTGTCTGTATCAAAAATCTGAATTTAATTCTAAAATGAAAAACAAGAACTGAAGATAATTTTTTTCCTGTCTTTGGAAGTCTCCTTGGTCCAAAGGTCTTGAGGGATCATGTGTCTCTCTGTGGCTTCAGGAAACAAACACCCCTTCTGCATTGCTCATCTTATATGTCCTTGTAGCTTATTTCTCTTTCTCTATTCATCCTCTTCCCTCTTTCAGCTTCTACATAATTCGCTTTATTGCTTCACATATTGCAAAAAGGATTATTTATTTATTTTTATAAGCACCAAAACCTACTGGGAAATAAGGAAATAAAAGGAGATCTAGGTCAGTGTCAGGTAAGGATCACTAGGTCACAAAGCACCTGTAAGACTTGACTCCTGGCCTCCATGATGGTTTCCTGTTATAGTGGATGCACAAGTCTCTTGCCTGTGTGTTGACAGTGTGTAGAAGCTTTTAGCCTTTAATAGTAACCAATTTAATTAATATCCAGGCTTACTGCAGAGGGCCTGACTCTCCCTAATCACTTCAGATCTTTGGCCATGCCACCACTCTGATCTGCGGCTTTTTGCTGACATTCATTGATTAAATACATGTGATAGGAAATCAACACAACGGTTGTAGGTGATTAGTCTCCAACACACGGAGCAGCGTTCACACCCACCAAACTTCCTCGGATTTTCCCACAAACTTCAATGGACTTACTTTGGATTTTGTGAGGAAGCGTAAGTCAAAACATTACATGAAGTAGAATGATGATGAAATTACTGGTGTGCACTTGTAGTCAGTTGCAGAGCGAACATTTTGCCCATGGTAACTCGGAAGGAGCTCCAGAAATCCATAGCTCAGGTGGGAACATCTGTTGCCAGGACAACTACTTGTGATACATCCCAAAAATACTCAGTATTATAGAAGACTGACAAGAGGTCAATGTGAAAACAAATGACTTCTGAACTTTGCCACATAGAGAGCACAAAAAATATGAGTTAGAAGCTAATCTGGTCAGGTGAAGCCAAAGTCAAACTTGCTTGTCTTCATGCAAAAGAAGATAAACAACTGTGTGGTGCGGAATCCTTTCATCCTGAATAAACCATCCCCACTGTGACACTTTGTGGTGGCAACCTCATGCTGTGGAAATGCCTTTTCAGGAGAAACGGGAAAGAGCTGTTTCCCGAATGGAGCTATTTGCAGGGCAGCACTAGATGAAACGTTGTTAGAAGTTGAAGTGGTGATCCATGCAGCACGCTGACCTTAAGCATCCAGTCAGGACTACAATGGAGTTGTTTAGAAAAAAGCTTATTCGTGTTAAATTGGCCCAGTCAAAGTCCAGACATAAATACACTCGAGAATCAGTGTAAAAATTCAGACTGACCTTAACCAATAATTCAAAAAAGAATGAGCAAAGATTGCAGCCTTTATTGACTAAAATTTGTAAAAAGTCTTAAACCATGTATATTTTCATTCACTTCAAAGTTATGCACAATTTTGTATTGGTGTATCGCGTAAAAGCCGAATGAAAAACTTTTTGCTTGTGAAAGGACAAAATGTGAAAAGATTCAAAGAGCTTTAATACTTTCCAAGGCATGGTAAGCTTATTGGAAGTGGATTTTGTTTTTTGTAGCTTGGTGTTCAGAAAGTATGTGTGACCTTGCCAAAGTTGCAGGGGGAAAAAAATTGAGTTTTAAATACAATATTTAGAAGAAGGTCCTTTACATTAAGGTTATCAGAGTGACGTTTTCTTCAGTTGGCAAAAAGAATTTGCTGTAATGAAAAAACTGAATATAATTTTGGATGTCTTCAGTATTAATATCTGAGTATTTTAATTTCAATCCCAGTAACATCCTACTTTGCCAGCATTGCATCCTTCTTGCCCTTCTGATTCTGAGCAAAGGCCCCAATCCGTTCTTCTATAAAGAACAGAAAGTCCTTGTGGGGGGTGGAGGAGTAACATTGTGTTAAAACAATGCAAAAACAATGAATTAAAAATACCCTTCCTCTTAGCAGGCACAGATTAATATGCCACTGCTTCCCTTCGGCCCAGCATCAAACACAAACCTCGCCATTTGCCCTTTACGCCACCTCCTCTACACCTGCCCATCCCGCACCTTATCCTCTCCAAGCATCCCCTCCACCCCGGGCCATCCAACACCTTCTTCATTCCTCCAGAGCTAAACGCCGGAATGCTCCATCGCTAGTTTCACCTTCACCAGAGCGCATCAATAACATGGCCACAGCGGCGCGGGCACGGCACGGCGCAGCGCGGCAGAGCACGGCACGGAGCGGCTTATGCCAGCCATTTCTGCCCCAGCACCAGCTTCCGTCATTTTAGCAACACTGGCAGAGAGAATTAAGAGCTAGAACTTGTGATGAAGGATGTGAAGGGCACAGGGAAGCACCGGCTGCAGTTGCATCAGCAGCCGGCGCTGTTCTATCCCTCAGTTGACTCTGCGTGATGGAAGGAATCTGATCATGGACATAAAGTCCTCTGGACGTCGACATCCCTCCGGACGCGCTCTCCTAATTCCTCTCCCGGGCTGCTGGCCACAATGTCAGCAGCTCTGCGAAACCGCATCAGCGCTCTGTCACGCAAACGCACACGCACACGCACACGCACAAACTCCACCGTGCACACACTGTTTTACTTACTATTCCTTTATGAGCATCTTTGTGTTATTTCAGCGGTGCAGTGGAGCTATATCCCAGACAGGCGCCGCTCCCAAACGGATCCAGAAACAGGGTCGGATTCCTCCCTCCGTTTATATAGTCGCCTTTATTTATCCGCTCGATTCTCTCCCACCTCTCTCCCCCCCCTCTCTCTATGTCATTCTACCTCCACAGTCGCTTATTTTCTTCAGATTCACTTCCTGATCGGGGCCGCGGCGCGGCGTTGCTGCTGCTCTGCTCCTGCTGCTGCTGCTGCACGCAGATCACAGGGGAAAAAAAAAAAAAGGCGCTGCGTGAGGAAACGAACGCACACTGAAAACGACGGTTCACCCGGAGAATGATCTGCGGTGCACCCGCACGGCCCACAGGTGACAAATGACACGGCCGCACAAATTAAAGAAATGTGTGGGTTTTTTGTTTTTTTTTTTCTTTTTTCGGTTGATTATGAAATTGCTAAACAGATACATGATGAATAAAAAAAAAGAAATAAATAAGAAACAAAGAATCAAACAAGGAAAGTAAAAAGAAAGGAAGAAGGAAAGAAGAGAATAAAAAGATTTGTAAATTGGAATTACTAAATTGTCTGAGCCGTTTCTTAATAAAAAAAATAGATATAGCCTACTTGTTAATAAAACACACTTTTTATTGAGAATGACAGCATAAATGCAAGACATCAAAATAACCTCTGTCCACGCAGTGGTCACAGGAACTTTGCTCTCACCTTTTTTACTAAGAGTGTGCAGCTCACTGCGTCATCATGACAGCGGTGACGTAGAAGCGCGATTCAGCGTCAAAGGATGACACGGGGACCACCGCTGGCAGGGACCAGACGCTCTCTAAGCCCTTTTAACGAAGTCCTCGCTTCTGATGCGATTAACTCCCACCGCTGTGTATCCTGACATCATTTCTGCTTTACAGACACCTTTATTGTCTTGCATAGGGGGTACGTAAGCCTTGTCACTGGGGTAAAGCTTCAATAAACATCCTAAAATAATTATAAATGAAAGACAAAGACCGAACCATAATTCTTTGGCCGTGCTTTGTTTCCCAACACGGGGGGTCTGTAGTACAGTACAAGGGATTCCAGGTCCCTAATCTCGACCCACTTCCTGAATATCACGGGATGTGGAAGCTATGTGAGTTTAAAATTATGTAACAGCAAGCTGGAGCTGTATTTATAGCTCATGTCTCCGTTTGACAACAACCACATATCCGCTTCTGGCTCTTGTAGTTTGTTTTAAAGATACATCTTTCAGTTTATCCTGTGCCGACATAATCTTGGTTTTATGGCTCATGTCCAATGAGATAATTCTACATGCGAGGTTTTTGTTATACAGTGCCTTGCAAAAGTATTAGTAACAGCTTCCATATTTTATTTTACAACCACAAACCAGTTTATTTTATTACAATTGTAAGTAACACACAAACACAAAGTAGCATATAATCATATGCTACTTCTGAGTACAGTGCAATTAACATGATGATTCTCAAATGTTTAAGTCATTTTTTAAGACTTGTCACGAATTCTCAGATGGATTCTGGTCTGAACTTTTAGTTGGCCATCCTGACAAATCAACATACTTTGATCTAACCATCCTTTTGGTTCTCCATTGGTATTTGGGATGATTAGCAGTGTTAGTCTTCCCACACTGTCTTCCAGAATTTAGACCAAAAAGTTACAGCAGCTACCAAATTAAAAAGAATTTGGTAATCAGAGAATTCTCTGATTAATTCTCTCTTTGTCCATCCATCACTTTGGATGACCATTGAACAGTTCTCCATGATGAGATCTTCAAAGTTGTGGATATTGTTTCTTTTTTTATTCTGACTGCTTGAAACACTCCTTAGATCTGTTATAGGACTTGAGAATGTATTTCTATTGTTCACCATGCATTAGCGTTATTATGCTAGATAATGTCTAATGATTGTTTTGGATACTTGATAAACACCCAAAATATGATCAGTTCAGTCTGAGTCCTTTTACTCATTTTGAGGAAAATTCTGAATCACATATTTTATGTGCAAAAAAATAAAAGCAAACCAACAACCTTAAAATTGGTGATGGTGTGTTTGGCAAAATATGCATTTTCTGTTACCAGTTTGTAGCCAAGCTGTTAATGAAGGTAGCAGTTCAATTTTAACTACATATTGAGTTCTACATCCTGCGTTTCAGTCGTTTCATGAAAAGCTGAGCTGGAGCAGCCTCTCCACCTCCGATGTGACTGATGATTTCGCACATCTCGTCTCAGGTGGTGAGAGGTGCAAGCGTCAAGTGATAAAAATCTGCTAAAACGCGATATCAGGTGGCAGCTCAGCGTGACGAAGGACTTGCAAACACCAACCACCTAGATGTGAGAAAATAGTTTATGCTCATCACGCCTGAGCATGTTTTCTGAGTGCTGAGATATTTTGTTAACACTTATTAAAATAGCTTGGTGTTTTAAAGATTTAGATCATTTTCAGGGGCAATGACAGATCATTTGTGCACAAGAAAATTCTGACATTTAGCCTACACACGGTATCGATTTCTTCATTTCTGTTTTAAAAAGTATTCTTCAGCTTGTATCATAATTTTCAAAATTTTATGGTTTTGTTGCTCCTTGCTAAGAAAAAGCATAACCCATAGCATGCTGCTGCCACCACCGTGTATGTCTGTTATATTAAGAGTGATGCTCAGATTTTGTTTGTAGGTCAGCATACAAGGACTTCCTTTGAAACACAGATTCTATGTTTCAGGTATTTTCAGGTTATATTTCAGCATGTTTGAACACACGTGTATTCCACCAAATATGCATCATATTCTTCTTTTACATTTTAGTTTTTAAATGTTCATCACTGCTATAATTTGATGGTACTCCACAGAGTACTGGGTGCTTTGGCCAAACAGAAGATAAACCAAACACTGCCATCTCCTGGTTTGTGTTGGAACAACTTAAAAGCAAACAAAATGCAATAATTAGAGCGATGCAGTGGAAAAAAAAGGAATAAAGTCTTTATTAACTTCCACATACTCTTCCACATACAGACACCCATTTACCAAAATATCTCTACTTTATCTTCATTCAGGGCAGAAGGAGCTCCAGGCAGACAAAACAGAATGAACCTACATAAAAGCAGCACGGCACAGTTAAAGTACACCAAGAATTGACAGTGGAAATGCTAGGAAAAAATAAATACACATATAAAAGGTAAAAGGAAAAGGGGGGATAGAGGTCTGAAGCCAATCATCCAGAAAACATGCCACCGTGAGCTGGGTTTGTGTGGAATTGGGGTAAAAGTGCTGAATTTCTTTTGAAGGAGACAGACTGGAGGAAAAACTGACACAAACTAAGACGTCTGACTAATGGCAGCTTTATGGGGAAATGCATTAAGTCACTATTATAATGCCCTCTGCAGTGTAGAACACCTTCACTGATATGTGTGAAAATGCAATCAGTTAATTTTCACTTTTCAATAAAAAATGTACTCTTTGTACATTTTGAAATGCATTTTTTTTTACAATATGTTAATTGTAGAAAAAAAAAACTAAAGCTGATATATCCATCCATCCATCCATCCATCCATTTTCTTTACACCCTTGTCCCTAATGGGGTCGGGAGGTGCTGGCGCCTATCTCCAGCTAACGTTCCGGGTGAGAGGTGGGGTCACCCTGGACAGGTCGCCAGTCTGTCACAGGGCAACACAGAGACAGACAGGACAAACAACCATGCACACACACACTCACACCTAGGGACAATTTGGAGAGGCCAATTAACCTGCCAGTCATGTTTTTGGACTGTGGGAGGAAACCGGAGTACCTGGAGAAAACCCACGCATGCACAGGGAGAACATGCAAACTCCATGCAGAAAGACCGGGGCCGGGAATCGAACCCAGAACCTTCTTGCTGCAAGGCAACAGCTCTAAGCTGATACATAAGGTAAAATAAATACTCTAAGCATACTTTGAGAAAATTATTTGAAAACAGGCTGACTTCCTTTGAAAAAAATGGACATTAGCCTTACAAAAAGATAATGACTGTCTCTTCTGATGACCCGAGATATATCAGCAAAATGTCTCGACTTTTACTCCACATTTTCTTTGTACAAACCCCTGGAAGACATCCCAGCAGATGTACTGATAAGCACCACCAGGCAATAACATCTGGATGATTTGCATTCAAAATATAACACATCAAAGAAACCCCATAACAATTGGATCGCCCTCTAATTTTAAAGTGGTTAGATGGGAAGGTGATACCGAACCAGGAGGCCGCATATCCCTTTTCTTCTCTTGCGGGGCGAGTTAAAGCAGAGGAAATGCTGGAAAACACTCTGAAGGTCGGGAGAAAGAGGAAGTGAAGAGAGCCCAGAGGATTTGGGGGAATACAGATGGCTGATGCCTCTTTCCTTTCACAGTTTCTCCTCCAATTTGCTCTTCATCTCCCTTGTTTGTTTTACTTTTCTCCTCATCAGCTGTCCATTGGACTCATTTCTACAACAATCCCATTAGTTTTTCAATTGGGGAATTTGTAAAGATGGGTGTTGTCTTTCTTATGGAGCTGTGTCACAATTTTTTGTTCGACACTTCAAGGCGCCTGTTTTGCACGTTGTTTTCTCTATCCATCTCCATTTAAACGAAGGCCTCTGGGCCCTCTGAGCCGTTGATTTTGATGTATATTTTGGCGTCCTCGGCTTTCTGCTGTAGTTCTCGATGGAGCGTCCGTCTGTACCAGATCAGGTAGAGAGGCAGCAAGAAGCCCAGCATGCTGAGCACAAGCAGTCCGATGTTAACCTGCAGGGTGACACAGGAGTAAGCAAGGTTTCAATCTGGCTTGATAGCTGAATGTGTTTAGGTGGGTGATGATTCCTACCCAGAATGGGTCTCCTTCAAGTGGTCCCATCATTGCCAAAAACAGGGGCTGTTGCAGCAAAGCAAAAACAGCACTGGCGAGAGACTGCATCCCTGTTAAGCTGCCAAACTGAGAGGAGGGATATCTAAAAAGAAAACATTTTGTTTAGTTAGTCACTCTGCAGCAGCGTCTACCAACATGGAAGTTTGATACGCATAATGAGTAAAAATGACTTGGCAATTGAAATTAAAATGGGCATGAGAGATTAAAATGACGTTGGTACATACACAGCAGCATAAAGGCCCCCGACGGCAGAGTGAATGAATCCTCTCACCACAGTGTGTAAGATGAAGGAGATGATCTGAGGAAAGAAGAAAAACAGAATCCGTGTTTATTCGCTTTTGCGTCTCATGTGAAGTTAATTCAGTTTCCCTTTAGCCAGATGGTGTTAGTGTGCAATCAGATGCCTACATTTACTGTCAGCTCGATACAGTAAAGTCAGCTCTGCATATGGACACAGATCTGGTGAGGACATAGAACAGGAACATCAAAGGGACGCTCACCTGTAACTGGAGATTTGGTATCAGACAGGTGACACCAAATCCCACCAGAAGCAGGTTGGTGAGGACGAAGGCTCGCAGAGCGTTTGTCACTTTCTGGATCTTTTTGTCTCTGCGCTTTGTCTTGCTTTCACCTCTAAAATGTAAAAAAGAAAAGAAAGTTGGATTACGAGGGAGGGATGCCATGACAGGATTTTATTGGAATCATAAATAACAATGTCTCTAAAATTATTCTAAAACACACCAACAGCACAATGTTTCCTGGGATGCAAGCTCTCTCCCCACTATCCCCCTCCCCTTTTTTTGTACAAATTTAATGGTAATAATTGTAAAACCACTTCACATTTGCCAACTGTAGTCTGTTTTCATGTTGCATTTAGAGCAATGGCTTGTCAGCGTGTGTTAAAACGAACTTGTTTCACTGTGGAAAATGAAACTTTCTTTCCAGCTTTACAAGCAGAAAGAAACAAGGTTTTTAATTCTCTTTTCTGGAGTTGACACACACATTTCCCACCAAAAGCTGCTTTCTTTGGAACACAGAGCCTTTTAAGTCCATTGAGGAAATAAAAAACCACAATATAATTGTTTATACTCGTGCGTAATTATTAGAACAGATCAACACTCAGACTCACTTGCTTAAGGGTTCCTTGTCTTCTTCCCCGTCATCACAGTCCTTCAGTTTCCAGTCCATAATTTGACCAATGACAGGAGTGGTCATCAGACAAAGCAGCTGGAGCACACCAAAGATGGAGGAGTACAGACTCACTGAGGACCAAATGAGGACAACATATTTATTGTTGTTTATTGGAATATAATACAACACTGTTGAAAAAAGATTTTTTTAAAAATGATGCAATCCAGATGACAAAAGTGTGGGGAGAGGTCACTACCTGGTTAGATGGTTAGTCATTGCAGTTAATAAACTGTGTGGGACTGTGTGCAACAAGGTCGTTCAAAAGTCAATATGTTGCCATTAGGGCACATATTTGTGGCTCTGGGAGCAGTGACACATGAAACGTGAGTCATGTGAAGCAGTGTAAGATGTTTGTTCTGCTGATTCTTCTAGAAAAGTTGTTAATGAGTCAACTAATAATACTGGTGGCTTTAGTTTAAAGCTGTGTGACAGTTGAAGGACTCGGTTATTGACAAGGACAACTAAGAAAACAAATGTAGTACTCCACTTGTTGTCAGCTGGATATTTAATAAGCCAATGCTAAGGTAAACTACTGCTAACGCTAAAGTTTTTGTCTTACCAACTTCCATCCTTTCCACTGAAAATGAAAAAGTTACGTTCAGTTGCTTTTAGGTCATGATACAAGCCAGACGGGTGCTGTCGATTGAGTCAGTCTTTGCACACAGACAGACATGTCTCAGAAGCAAACAGACTGACCTGTGTCAAGGTTTCCATCACAGAGCACCTCCAAGACGCTGTTCATGGCCCCCATGTAGAACAAGAGACGGAGCTGTGTGATGCACATGGTCGATGCGCTAAGCAGAAAAATAGGGCTCATGATGCTCTTCAGAAAAGACTGAGCTGCAGAAAGCGAAAGCAAGACATTTAGAACAGGGGTACAAACTAAGTCAGGATTCTTTAAACCTTCATCATTTCAGGAGTTTTATTTTACACTGCACTCTTACTTTCTTCCTGGGGCTTGCAGTCCATTTCCAGGTCCATGGTGGATAGGCAGAGAGTGCGTCCATCCTTACCAACCACCTCCTTTTGTTTCACGTTGTTGCTGACGCTCAGGCGGCGGCCCACTGTGGTCACTTGGTGGTAGAACTGCTTTCCTGTGATCTTATGGTCAAAGCCTAGCCAGCTGAACTTTATTTTCACACTGAGAAGGCAGAGAAGCAAATATTTTTATTACATAATTTTTGATCAAACTCTCTCAGTGGGAGTAGGATTTATGTTGGCAGTGTACTTGGGAGCATAAATATGCAACTGTCTTTGCTACTGACGTGTAGTCCATGTCTTCTGGTCCTGGGAATGGCTCCAGTGGCCAGTTGAAGAAGCAGTTGAGGAAGACAAGTCCAGCACAGGAAGCCCACACCACGAGAATGGTAATGAATGAGGCACCGAAATCATAGATGACCTGTCCACAATGAAGGAAAATGTCAAACTGAAGTGGAGGTAACTTTTTTAACAACTTATGGCCTAAAAGATCCATAGAGCAAAACCTTTAACATGACTATTAACATGGTTTTGCTCTATCTTCTTTCTTCGTAAATCATATCCGAAAGGTATTTGACTGAGAACGTTTCAAAATCTTTTTGTCCTTTGAATACACAGACACAACAGACAATTTTACATTAAATTTCTCAAAAAGTATTGAAGAACATAAACGAAAAAATATTTGTTTGGACAAAAAAAGTTTGTTTATAGCTTCAAATAATATGTGGAATATTTTTTTAGATTTTGCTTTGACTCATTTAATGTTCTTTTTTGAAAAGGAATACTTTTCCATACCTTGACACCAGGGAATGTGACGGCAGACGAAGCATAAGAACCAATCATGAGGGCAATGAAGGTAGAACGAAGGTTTCCAAACATATTAGGGAGCTAAAAGGTAAAGGAAACAAGGAAAAATATCATAGATTAGCATATTCTGTCCATATTGTACCCTACACTAAAACAATGAACAAAGATGCTAAAAAAAAATAAGGTAGATAAGGTCTGTTTCTCTGTGAATGTCAGCATAAAGGTTAAACAAGCATCATAGTTATGTCAGCTGCACTTATTTGGAGATGAGGGAATCATATGGGGGCGCCATAAAGATGATGCCCAATGACACTCAGGTCAGAGGGCACAGTGGGGACCAATCAGCAAGACTGCATGGTTCAAAATGAGGAGGAGGCAAAAGCACAACAAACTGACATGAAGCAAATCAAAGCATAACAGATACACATGAACACAGCTGTCCATTACACCACACAAAACTCTTAGAGGAGGGGGTCGACACAGCTGAAACAGTCAGGGGGGGAGAGAACCAGTCCTGGTACCAGAAACAATATGGACAGGGTAGAGAGTTCATATTTTTTATTTTTTTTTTATTTTGTTTTGTTTACACCCTCTGCTCCAACTGGAAGAGAAGGATAACAGAGTTGGAGGACAAAACGGGGCAACACAACCAACAAAAAGGCATTCACGAACTGTTCTGTTTTCAAGTGGCTGAACAACAACAAGCACATTCTTTTACATAAGACTGGGGAGGGGATTTGCTTTGTTGGGGAACCAGTTTACTGTATTTCTCAGCAGTAACATCATTCAGAAGTACTTGTCAAACTTAACCAATAGACATTTACTAGTCTTTAACACTGACAGAGAGTTAAACTGGCATTGCACAGTGTTTCCTATGCAACATGCAGAGAAACTATACTCCAGAAGCCAGTGATGTAGCTTGTGTTTAATGATTAACCCAACACTCTTTTATAGCGCTTGAGGTTGTTAAGGTGACGAGGTGAACCAGCGTTCAAGGGTAAAGACGTGTTTCCATGCATACTATGGAGAATCTATTATTCCCATAACTTTAGCTTGTGAGACATTTAAGATGTTCAAAAGACGGTAGAAATGAGTGATTTAGTCTGTGTTGTTATTGAGGAATGTTGTTTCACGGAGATTTACTGGTGTAGAGCCACTGTCCGGTGAACAGCATCACCATGGTAGCGTCATGGACTCTTGACTGAGTTATCAAAGGGTAAAAGTGATGGTGAGAGGAAGCAACAGCAGGAGGAAAATCAGAGAGGAAAGAATGCAAATGAATAAAGAGGCGTCCACCCAGTGATTCCTTGAATTAATTAAGATCGTGGGTTGTTTTTCTTTGCCTTTGTATCCGAGGCTCCTCTCAGATTTAATGAAAACCATTTCAAATATGTATCACTTGTCAGTATGTGAAGTCAGATATTGTTAAATGAAGCTATGTGAGATATGATATGAGGCCATATTTTGGTCATGTAAACAGTTTTTTAGTATTACACTCTTATGAACTTGCACTATAATGACTTGCAAAAAGAATTAACTTTTTTTTACAGTGTCACATTTTGTCACTGTGTTACCACAACCATTAAAGTATTTCAATTTCAGATTTTATGTGATTGAAAAGCACAGAATAGTGGATCGTTTTGAAGAAGTAAATGATACGTCTCTTTCAAAATTTTCATAAAATGTGTAGCATATGATTGTATGCTGTCCCTTTCATTTGTGAAACTTAAAAACACCATATTCTTTCTTTTTTACGTGACAATTATGTGCTGCTTTGCGTTGCCCAAACACAAAGAATCCCCACTGCATTCCTATTTCATGTTACTCAGCGGTCCTTCCTCACATCTGAAGCAGAGCTGAAATACACTTCTGCAAATCTTTTCAGAAAAGACCAGAACAAAAGGAGGAATTCAAACAGGAGATGGAACAGAGTGACTAGCCGGGGGTCCAGTAAACAATTCTAGCAGAGTGTTAATGAGGAGGTCTTATAGACACATACATTGCTCGGACAACAGGCAGCTGGTGCACCAGCTCTGCAGCAAGAAAAATGCAAAGCACAGAAACCTGGCAGGCCCACTTACTGTGAGGGAGGTGAAGGTCATGCACATGCCTCCGAAGCCATTGAAAGTGAGTGCAATGAAGATAAGAACGGAGAGCTCTAAAAAATGACACATCATTAGAGTGCTGACAATCACTACATCACATGTAGATATGGAAAATGGACAGATTGGATCACATGGACTCACCATTTGGCTTGTAGGCTCCATAGGCAATGAGTAGGCAGGAAAAGCCAAAGCAGGTGCTGAAAGTAGATGACTCTGTCAAGCATTTTTAGTGACCAAAACTACTTCTCTTATTTTTTTTTTTTACAAGAATATAATATAATCTCAATTAACTCTTGCTGGTTGATTACCCTTCCGAAAAGCAGTAATTAATATCCTGTTTCTGGTTTTTATTGAGCCAATATTGCTTTGCTCACCTGCCCAGCAGTCGAAGTTTCCGAGGCCCATATTTATCCATGACGATCCCCAGCGGCAGTGTGATGGCTGAGAGCAGGAAGGAGCCAACTGTGAAAGCAAGATTCAGCATCTCATCCTGTTCTTTGCAGATCAGCCAGCCGTTCATCCTCAGTGGACCCTCCGGTACGACGGGCTTCATCTCCACCCCGTCTCCCGAACCCACTAAGGATTCGTCCGATTCGAAGGCGTCAGCGTAGTCATGGGGGATCGGCGTCGCCGCAGACTGAGACCGATTGTAGCTGGAGCTGTTACCTGTAGAGCATGATGAAATGATGGTCAGATGGATCTTCTATTTTTTTTTCCCTCCTTGTTAAAACATGGTACATATCAGCTTTATAAATCTACTTTCACTTATTATCTGAAATGTAAAGTCTGCACTTCTATTTCATCACAAGATCATGACGCATCATTACACGGTCGTCACATGTGGAGTGAACTCATCCTCAGTTATCTGTGTGGTAAAAATCAGTCTATAAAATGCAACATGTCAGCAAAAAATCTGCACAGACAGAAGAAATTAAGCAGGAACACAGAGAAACATTTTGACTCAAATCTCGTCAGGCTGTCTGGGATTTTATTGAGACTTTAAATGTGAGTGGAATAAAAGGTGATCAGCTGGCAGAGGCAATGAACTGTTATCAGAACCTTTAGGTTATAATGTGAACAGGTACAAAGGTTCAGGAAGAGACCAAATGATAGAGAAACTTGAAACATTGCCTCTTTTGTATCCACCAGCCAGTAACAGTGTGGCATTGCAAAGTGGAACTTCCCATCATGACACATTTCATAAGATGGCGCCAAAGCCTTCTGCAGAACTTTGTACATAATTTTCCAAATATCCTGAAAATGGGTTTTCTTTTATATAGTGTTTCATGGTGCAAAGTGGAAAAATTTATCTAACTCAGTATCAAAATTGAGTACTTGTTGTGCTGATAAGTTGCGAATAAATTTTGCTTTTAGTTTGTATGAGTAACTATTGAAGAATGAAGTGAAATTAGCCTAAAATAGAAAATAAAAAATGCCTGTTTGTGTAAAAATAAAGAAGAAATGTCCAGCAGTGGCCCCATGAACTCAAATAGAGTTCATGGGAGACGTGATTTCCTGTTGCATAACACATGGTCCCTCTGTGACGCTACTTGCAGAAGGAAAACCAAACTTAAACCACACCACTATCTTGCACATCTGGATTTTATAGCCGTCTCCTGCACAGGTCGTCTAACTTCCACCACTCATCACTTTTCTATCAGCCTTTGTCCCCTCCCTGGTCTTTATCAGCACCCTTTAAACTTCCAAATTACTGGTAATAAATGCTGGATGTGGAACTCTCTGTTCTTCATTTCAAAAGTCACATGGCTGAAAAGAGCTGAGATGTTCTTTTTTTTTTCCTTTTTGGTCTTATGTCATCAGAATGAGATGCAACTCTTGTGGCAGTTTTTTTTATTAAAGTACAAATTTTAGTGTACGTTTTCAGAGTCCATGTAATAGACCAACACACATTTCCACATAATTGTGAGGTGTGTAAATGATAGGTAAGTTTTTTTTCCCCCCCAAATTAAACTCTGAAAAGTGTGTTGTGCATTTCTATACAGCCCCTTTATATCACCAATAAACTGTGATCATATACAGCTAAATTGTGATTTGCAACTCTGGAGGAGCTGCAGAATACTCAGGTGAAAAATTCCTGTTTTTCGTTTTAATCCAGCCCTTAAAAGGCACAGCAAAAATGTGAGATGGTTTAATTAAATGACAACACAAATGAACTTCTTTTAGAAACACAATCTTTGGCAGAAAGCTAACATCACATTACACATGGTGGTGGCGGCATCATGATGTGAGGTTACATTTTTCACACGATTTTTACATTTAAATATAACGGGAATGAATAAGGATTTTACTTTTAATTTATCTGGAGACACATATTCCTTTTCCAACTGCCATTTTTGCCAAGCTTCATATAAAATAAACGACTTGGTCAAATCAGAGATTGTGCACAAATGTTATCTGTTCTTTAAAACACGAAGCACAACCTGGAATTTTATTAAGATGAGCAATAAGACAAAATAAGAAAAAGATTGCTTAATCTTTTTATGGGTTTTTTAAAAAGGAGCAACAAAGACGCAGTTCATGTGGTCCATTCTCGGATGTTGTCTTTCAGTAGGTCAGTGTCTCTGTCCTCATCTAAGCTAACAGAGACAAGAAACAGCACAGTAACATACTGTCTCAAGAAACCGTACTCTATTCTTTTGTCCCTTCGGACCACTTTGCCTACCTGCCTGCCTGAATGCTCTAACGTATCTGATCTGTTTAAACCGCCTGAGTCCAGCCTGGGACATCTTCACAGATAACATTTTATTTTCAAAGACTGGAGAAGATGGGAAGGTATATTCCCAGGTATCAGTGTTGCTTGACATCTCTTGAAAGTCAAAGCATTACTTTCCCCCCCAACCTTTAATTTGAAATGTATTTTCAGAGAGAAAACTCACAGCAATAAAACCTAAATGACTTGTCAGATATACATGATGAAAAATGGTAAACGATAACGATTCAATCTAAACATTCAGACTCACCTTCCTCGTTGCAAAGGTAAGAGTAGAAGCCCTCAGACTTCAGCATGATGAGGAGGGAGCCCCATCCCAGCAGCACAGCGGAAAACAGCAGGTTCTCAATGATGGCGGTCACTGCCATCCACCAGCGCCTGGCGAAGGCTGTGGCAAGGGTCGGAGCCATGGCTGAGGGGGAGAGGGAAAGCTTGAGGAAGAGAAAGGACAGAAGAGGAAGAAGGCTGGAAGAGAGCAGAGAGAGCCTCCTCGACTGACGGTCAGAATGAGGAGTGACGGATTTCTTATCTGAAAAGAGAAGTAGAGGAGGGAGGGGAAGTTGCAAAGTCAGCCTATCGGTGAAGCCAGTAAAACCCTGGAAGGACTGGTTTTTCAATTGAGACAAGGTTGCGCGTCTAACTTTGCACCATTGGGAGATCACTGATTGTGTGAAAGGATTGTAAATGAGTATTGTAGTGAAAGAACTATTTTGATGGATTTAATACAAAAAGGAACAAATTATTCTTATAAATTGTGGTGATTTATATACATTCTTGCTTATAGTTTATAAAAAGATAAATAAAAGAACAATCAAATATGAGCATCACAGAGTTTCTGCAGGCGAACAAACTGGTCCAGACTGGACTGAAGACTGGTCAACCGATGACCCTCTTGCATTTCTCCTGTACAGCCTCCTCCCCAAATGTCCTCTCCAACCAACCGTCAAAAACGTTTTTCTGCAATTACTATAGTGCATTCCAAACAAATTAAACAACCTGCTTTGTTTTTTTCACTCACACAGAACACACCATCCAAATGAGATGCAGAAGCAGCAGATTGAAAAACTAATGTCCACAGAAGTCACTACTTCTAAGAGTAACGAGTAATGCACAGATTAATAACTTAAATTCCTATTCATGTCAACCTAAACATTGTTAACCATTTTTCTTGTTAGATGTCTATAAAAACATAAAACAAATTCTCACCACTCCAGGCTTCAGGTAGTGCTTCAAAGCACCCAGCTCTCTGTATCTGTCTTGGCTCCCTGACCAGGTATCTGTGAAAAACAACATTTATATACTCAGCAAAGGGCGCCCCCTATTGAATTTTGACAGCGTACAGTCTGTCCTCTCGTCAACTCCCAATTTCTGAGAAAGACTTGTGTTGAGGGCAATGATGTGAAAACGAGACTATTAATCTATTTAGTAACCAAATCACCTAGAATGATAATGTCATGCACCCGTAACAGAGGTCGTGGGAAGATTGAGGAAAAACCCCTTTCACAGTGGCGTTTAAGTTTGATCTTATCAGTCGTTGAAGAATGGGACGTGTAGAAATGGATGGGATTAATTGCGCCAAACATTGTCTGAGAAGTTAGAAGACAGCATATCTGCAGGTCAACACTTCTGTGGCTCAGTCGTAACTATTGATTGATCAAGAGAGCAGAAAAAAAAAGAAGCCTTGACGCAGATTCAGTGCTTATGTGAGCGGTTCTCAGATGTTTACTGTGCTTTGTTTTCGAACTATGGCCAGCAAGCAGTGGTGTTTTTAATAAGGATGTTGGCTTCCTGTCTAAGGCAGCGTGACCAGCGGGGCAGCATAAGAGCTTCCAACAAGTTTGTATGTCACTTTAGCGGGGCGCAAATCTCTGGGAGAAAACGTTCCTCGGTTGACCAGGAGGCAGAAGTTGGCATCTGACATACAGCTTCTCACTTGATGGTAACTTAAAGAGCCATTTGATCATTTTCAGTTATGTTTTTATGCAATTCAAATCTAACAGAAGACTATTATCAAAACAAGATATATCTGGAATAAAATAAAAAAATTAGACAGTTGACGGATGGGGTGGAGGGTGGACCCAGGATGATGCCCACGTTTTGAAGATCAAAGACTCAAAAGCTGTTTTATATAGTTTATTTTATTAATTTATGCATTTAACACATTCTCGGATGCTGAACATTAGGCTTACTCATGTTGACCCGTTTTTTGACAAAAAAATAAAAAATAAAACAGTCATCAGTAATTCTTCATATACATGCATTCATGCCTAAAGATATAGAAGTTAAATGAATTGCACAAAAGCTGGAAGGGTTACAAATACATAATGGTTAAAAGTTGTTTTTCAGTTTGGGTAGTGTTTGTCTTGACTTGCAGTGGACTCTGGATCTGATGTGATCAATATGCAAATCAATCACTGAGTGAGCATCAGCAATCACAGGGACATAAACACTGATATGCTAATTTCTGCTGGTACACAGGTCAAACTGTTAGATTGAAAGGTAAAGAAACACTCCTCTATCACATCCTGGGTTTGTGATTCAGGAAATGATGGTGGACCATCTCCCAGACCTGTTACTGTGAGAGCCCATGAGAGGCTTAATAATTACTCAGTCTTATCACAAACCCCTGCATACACAAATAGACCACAATTAGAATTAACAAACAGTGCATCATTTTTACTTCATAGGGTTTATCCATCTCGTGATATATCTGGTTAATTGGGGAAGATACCAGAGGAGGGATGTGGGGATTTGAATGCATAAAGGTTCTGAATTGTAATAAAGGAAAATTCAGTTTTAAAATTTCAAGGCACTTGTTTTTCCCAGGTTTCAGGCTCTGTGGGCTCCATGGAGCCATACAGCTGTTATATGCAGACAGATCTCCAAGTTCAGATCCCATCAATCCTCATTTTCTCTAACAAGCTGCGAAATATAAATTTTTCCAGAATCTCTCACATTTATATTTTCATCCTTATTGTTTTGAATAATAAGATGTCTGGCACATGTAAATCCATCTGCCACAAATACAAATAACTACAGGCCAGTTTGAAAATGTTGTGACCAACTAAAGGATTTCTTGAGGAAAAATGTATTATTTTCGAGCAACATTAAGACTTAGAAAACACACTACAATCACTTTTGTAAAATTGATGAATTCCATTTTTTGTCAGTAGATTTGTAAATAACTGCTGTGCTGATATTTTCCTTAAGTTGCCAAAAGCCTTTGACACAAGTGGGCACTGTCTACTATATCTTAAATTACTGGTCAGCTCAAAATTTGCTGTCATTTTCCTCTTTCCCCTTTGCTTTCAAAACAAGAGGGGAATTCAGCCATTTGATTCTTGTGTTATAAGATAAACATATTGAAAAAAAAATGGGGTCCTTTTTAAATTTAAATGTTTTTGTCAAAGAGCAACATGAACGAGTGATAATTTTTTTTCTTATACAAGTCAACATTTTTTTCAGTTCATATTGATGTAATTGAAGTGAAAATGTTTTTTGTATTTTAAAGTAAAACGTTTATTTTGTGCTGAATTTCAACAGCAAAATGCAGCGAGTCCACAGTCGCTGTGTAACCAAAAATATGAGCACTTTACTAAGGTTAAAATGTAATTTCAGTTAATAACTAAATCAGAAACAAAATCCACCTTATGAAAAACAATAAATGGTTTGAATGAAGTTTGACTTAAAACTACACCACTGCTTTCTTGTTCCCCATTTAAACAAAACTTCCCATGAAAAACTAAGCAATGGACTGAATCCATCTGGTGAACTCAACATAATTTCACAAAATCTACAACATTCACACCATTTTACATCACGCTAATCTCCATAAAAAGAATCCATAAATCTTTGAACAGTGATGCAGACTCTGCTGACTGCAAAAAGACTTGACGACCTGCTCTTTGTATAACTTTCCGTTTGTTTCCAGACTGAATGGATGCATGAATGATCACCACCTTGTGGTAGTAAGAGATGCTCACATGCAGAAGTCAGAAAAGAAAAAAAAAAACAGTGGTCTTGCTTTTCGTCAAAAACAAATCGAGAGAACACAAAACAGCTAGAAGAAATAGATTTATCCATACATTCAAAACCAACTTAAAATATTTGGTTCAACATCTCTCTTTTTTTTAAATAATGGATTGACAGTGCACAATTCAAAAATACCATAAAGTCATTGAAGTAGGCATGACCATCCAGTGGTTGACATAACATACACAATACAATCTATTGCGTATTATCTTACATAGTTTTGATTACATTAGGTAATCAAAAGAAAGGTGCATCATTGACCATAATTGTGCTTACACACATACAATCATCTGTCCCTCATCTATACATTCTTCTTGCTAGTAGACTGAATCCAGATGCGAACAGCAGCGTCTTGAAACTGACTTTGTGTTCTGGGGCTGCAGCTGTGAGGAACACAAGACAGTTAGTTCTCTGACCACACAAGGAACAAGCTTAAAGTAACTCCAGAAATGCCTTTTCTAAATATTACTTTTTAATATGTTCATGAACACGACTGCCCGCGTACTGTCAGCGCCACAGGGTTACCTGACCCAGATGATAAAATGTTCCTTTACTTAACGCTAACCAAACAGAATCAGATTGTGAAAAACATTCCAATTGCTTCGCATAACCACTCTAACACTGCAACCTGCACCACTCTCCAACTGGTGCTGGAGAGAGTTATATGAGTGGCGATCTTCTAACAGGCTGAATACAAAATATTGACAGTAGCCAAAGAATACCTTAGTGTTTAAATATACTAAAGTTTGTTTTATTCACACTACATTGGACTGTTGTTCTATTATAAAATAGGAGCATAATCACATAAGTGTGTAAACCTTTCCTATTTCCTTTGGGACAATCAGAACAGCAACAGTATTGTTTACAGTATTGTTCTGTCTTTTCTGCAGCCTTGTTCCCTCTTCTCAGACAAATTTCTCCCATGGGAGACAAATAAATAATCATATAATTACAACTGTGTACATACTAGGCTTCAATTATATTTTCATTTTCTGTTTTCTATTTTTAACCCCTTGCGTGGTTTACTTATGGTGTTTTGTGTGGCGTAGTTATGAATGCTCTGTTTCAAATAGTTCATCTGTCTAAAACAATTGAAGCCATCATTAAGCCTAAAGTTGCTCTCACCTTTGTTAGATTTAGATTTTAAAAGAAAATGAACATAACTAATAGTTTATGATAGGAAATGGAATAGACAGCACTTAAAACAAAAGGCTTGAAGGCCTTCTTTTGATAACCCTAATCTTTAGCTTCTCTTATAGAAAGGAAATAAGTGGGGTTTTTTCATAAACTCCTTCATTCAACAGTTATTAGCACTCCCTTTCTGTCTAATTTTTACTTGGTGTTAGGAGAATGCATGCTTAAATGTGTCCAAATTAACGACAAGGATCCTGCAGTGGTTGGAGCGCTTTGTAGTCTTAAAATTTGTTTCAATGGGATGAAATTTTGTACTGTATATAGAGGCACATTTCTCTTTCACACTCACTTCAGTGAAAGGAAAAAAGGGACATGTCATTCAAATGAACCAACTGTGTTTCGAATTTCCCAACTTAGGGGATGGCCACAAGAAGGGAGCTATTTCCACACAATTTATTCATATCTGCTTCAATAATACAACTGAAACTTTGGTAATCAAGTCCAGAAGAAGGCCTACGTTTGAACTGATCCAAGAACAAGAACAGGGAAATAGTTCAACAAACATAAAATGAAACTTCCTCTGTCAGTCTCAGTTTCTAGACCTAAATCTTATATAAAATCCGCTGTTTGTTCTGAAGAGAAAAGTGTAGAAAAGATTACTTAAACAAATATTCAAAGATCCCTCTCTGAATATACTCCGACTATCTAATATTGCAGTTTCAATACTCTCCTATTTACAAAAGAGAATGGCACTGGCACTGTAATCTGACCCACATGACATTTTTACCCTCTCAAAAAGTTTTTTCCGAAATTATTTCTGTGTTAAATTACAAAGCTGCATATTTTTAAGTTGTTTTTTATTTTTTATTTACCAGAGGTCACTCATGCCTTAACAAATGTAGAGGGTGCGGTAGCTGATTATTTACTCAGAGCAAACTTTTTCAACTCATTCTACAAAGCAGGACAGCACTTGCACTGAGATTCATTTTCTACTGAATGTATATAAAAAAAATCCTTCTATAATTTGCTCACCTGGCAAATTTCTCTCTGTTGCTGTAAAGACACAAACAAAGCAAATGTAGGAAGGACAGTTCAACAACTTGAATATGTGTATGTTTGACATGTATAAAAAAGATTATTCTATAATTTGCTCACCTGGCAAATTTCTCTCTGTTGCTGTAAAGACACAAACAAAGCAAATGTAGGAAGGACAGTTCAACAACTTGAATATGTGTACGTTTTATAAGCGGCACAAACAGAATGCCTTAAATACAAACCGTTTATTGTGTAAGTGGTCTCCATGCCTGCATGGATGTGGTCAAAGACGTGACAATGGAGCAGCCATGTCCCTGGGTTTGCCGCCACCATCTCAACAGTCTGGAACGTCCCAGGGAACAGATCGAAAACATCTGCACGATGCACGTGGTCCGTCTAACACACACACACATATCAGTCCATAAGGTACCGCAAAGGGAACAAAGAAGAGGAAATATGCAAAACAACACAACGGAGGAACTGTGAGTGTCCTGGAACAAACCCTGTAGATGAAGGTTTCGGCATGAAAGTGAACTGTGTGCATGTCTATTTCGTTGCCCATGCCAAGCAGATACCAGTCGACTCTCTCATTCTCCTTCATCACCAGTCCATGGAGGTTACCATACACTCTACCATTTATTCCTGTAACACACACATTTATAAGTCACACAACCAGCTGTGACAGGAAACCATCTGAACATAAAATTAAACCTTTTTACCATAACACTACACTGTTTTCACTATAAATGATGTAAGCTGGAAAGGAGCTGTTTTCTACTTTATTGCGCCATCTTTTATAGACTTGTTATTGTACTTGTGCAAGATTTTTTTTTTTAATCTTAGGATTTTACCACATTTCTCAAGCTGTTTGTTTCAGAATCTAACATTTACTTTGACTGGATGACCACACTGGACCACTGTAAATGTAAACGCTTCTGCTGTTGTAATTTGTGCAGAATGTGGTTTTGGCATTCTCTTGACCAAATAGGTCAGTTGCTGCAAAGCGTCTCACAGAGATCTCTTAAACGGTCCGTGCTTGCCAAAAATAGATGGTCTTTTTTTTTTTAAACGGACGACACTGTGACCATGACGTGCAGACAGAATATGATTCATAAGACCACAGGGAAATGTTTTTAGTCCATGTCGCCATGTTTCATAAGTAAGTCTGAGACAATGTCCCCAAACGTTATATTCAAGGTACGTCTCATCCACACAGTATTTCCACTTGTTTATTTCCACTCTGTGTGTGACTGAAGTTTGCAAATCATTTAATTAAAAAGTAAAAGTTTCCACACCGCCCTCTTTTGTTCGTACCGTGCATCAAGTTACTCTCCTCAAAGTCTTCGTCTTTTGAAAATGTTCCAGGATCAACGCCAAGGTATGTCTTAATGTTGTCATCCAAGTACCAGGACTGGTTTTCATCATACACCAAAAACAGCAGCGCGAACTCCCTGTCTGTGTCCCGCCTTCGTCTGTCGACTAATGCGCCACGGCCCAGAGTCCCAGGCCTGCATATCACCAGGGGCCCAAGAAGACCACTGAAGAGATCCTGAGCATGGACACATGAGTGCTTTAGCTACATGAAAATTAAACTGCAAATTATGTATTTATAAGTTAATGTTTCTGTAAGAGAGAGGGATGTACCTTGATGTAGTCAACAGATGAGAAGTAAGCATAGGTAATGCAGTTAGGATCTGAATTCGTTGGGCCAGAGCTTACAGGAATATCCCAAGTCAACTCAATAATGTGGCCTGAAGGACAGATAGAATATATAAACTCCATAAAGTCAATCCAGGGAAAGCAGCTCCTGTTATACAGAGTTGTTGTTTTCCTTATTCTCACCAGGTTGAACAGCAACGTGTGCACCGCTGGGCTTGACTCCATGTGGTGTGATGGAGTAAGGCCGACTAGCTTTGTTTTTGAATATAATCAGAATCTGCTCTCCCACCTCTCCGTGGATTATCGGACCTACAAATGGAAGAAAGATATTATCTACCATTCTGTGTTTATTTAGCAATGCTGATGCAAGGAGGTGCTAATCTCACCCAAGATGCTCAAGTGTTCCTCCCGTGCCTTCTGAGTTTTGAAGGTTTCATCTGTGTATTCACGATACACTACCTTCTTATAGCGGGAGCCAATCCTGTTCTCCCCTTTACCCACAAATATATTGCCTGGACTGGGAGACATGTACCAATTAGCTTCCATCAACAAACAGTAATAAGTTCCACCACTAATTACAGGCTCCCGGTGCAACACGTAGACACATCATCCCACAGACGTCCTGCCTTACTCACACACCTCTCCTCTGGATTTGTGTTGTGTTTCTCCAGCTCCCAGTGTCTTGTAGGTGAGTAGTCCCATTCAATTTCCTCTGCACTGATATAATACTTCACAATCCTGGTAGGGTCAGAGTGTGGGGCATGTGTTCTTTTGCCCTTGCAAGGTTTGACTTTGTAAAGGTGCCTCATGCCAGCTGAGAAGTGATCTGTTGTTCTGCAGTCCACCTCAAAAAAACCTGAGAGGGTCAATGAACAAAACTAATTATTTCATCAATTTTTATTATCACGATTCTTAGTAAATTTCCTGTTGGAACAAAAAAGATTGTCTTCAACTGTTTGAAGGTTTTGTGTGGGAGGGTAACACACCCCTCATTCTGTTTTAAATTACGTTTGTCCCATAGCTTCAGCTTATCACTTAAATCCAACTATTGAGATTTCCTGCAAATTGTCCCATCAGGAATTTTGTGGAACTCATGTTTTCCTAAAATTCAAGCAATGACACAACAGGAAATGTCATGATACAAACCAAGAAGACCCTTGTTGAGTCCCAGGTATACATACTACACTTTGTGAAGACTTTTTTTAATTAATAAGCAATTGTATTGGATGAATTGATCAGCAAGTATATAAAGCCTATGAAAAAGACAGCGATACATTTTGTTCTACTGGATGTTGATATCTATAGAAAATGAAATAAAAAACAAAGAATTTGTTTAGCAAATTAAGTGCCAAAACCTGAAAACCCGAAAAACTCCAACCTACATTTGCTCTTTGCTATTTATTTTTTTGCCAGCGATATTAACAACTATTGTGGAAGGTCCAAAGGGTCACAGGGTTTTGGTCTCCAAACATTATCCTCCCTTAGATCATATTTTATAATACTTTTGCAGTTGCAGAAAATGAATGCATAACTAACCATGATTATTTGGCTGCATGAAGAGAGCTGCAGTGGTGTGGGGAAACAGGCTGACTGTATCGCGTGTAGAGCTTTGTTTCTTGAAGGTGTTTCCCTCAAAATACACTCCGTGTATGTCTGCCTCTGTGCCGAGCCCAAAGGTGTACCACATGACATTGTCCCCGGCACACATTTCCAGCCCCGGAAGGTTCCCGTACATGAGTCCATTTATAGCTGAAAGAGAAAGGGACAAAATAATTAGTGGAAGTACAAGCTGGATCTCGAAAGATAAAACTATGATCTTCGTTCATAAAAGACTCATTAAGAGAAAACTGTGCAGCCTTTTTCAAACAAACTGATTACCATGCATTTTGTTGCTCTCCACAAAGTTATCGTCTTCTTCATCTGTCTCAGCAGTGCCGAAAAGCTTGATGTTTTCACTCAAGTACCAGCTCAAGTTTTCGTCCATGACAGAGAAAAGGAGGAAGAACTCCTTGTCAATACCCTTCTGTTGAACAATAAACACTTACAATTGAGGAAACAGAAGGGCGTTTAGAAATTACAGCATGTGTTTATGTATGGCTTTGTAGCAGTGCACCTATAATTAGAGGATACATAACACAGTAGGTAGGATTCTCTTATTGTGGGAAAAGTGTGTGTGCAAAGAGATTATAAAACCCCTACCTGGATTCCATTCTCCCCCAGCGCTCCTCGTTTACACACAAGCAGAGGTCCGACTAATCCGGAGTTGGTATCCTTGACAGGATCCGTGGCGGAGTAGTACAGGTAGGGAATACAGGGAGAATCGGACGACGACGGGCCTTCCAGCACCCGCCAAGTGTAGACGAATTCCTTACCCGGGTCAACATGCGACCCTGGATTGTCAGAACCTGAAACATTACAGACAAAGCAATGAAAGTTCAGTTAATACACCTCCACAGTCTCATTATATTTTGTGTTCGTTCAAATATAGTTTACCTTTTTTTTATTACTGTTACTATTTTCTTTTATTATTATCTTAATTCCCTGAGTCAATATTGTTTTTAATTTTTTGTGAATCCAACTGTATCTCTGTGATTTGGAACAAATTAGCAAAACAGTGTGAAACTAAAAAAGTTTAACTTTAAAAAAGAGTAGAGATATTTTTGACAAAGGCACAACAAAGTTTTTTTTTAAATTTAATTTCATAAGAGGCTGAAAGAAAAACCTCCAGAAGCAGTAATTTTTTAGCCTCTAAAGTTTGCAGTGAGCAGTATTGTCACCGACTGCTTCCTCACCATCTTCGTAGCTGGTTCCCTGGAAATGTTTCTCATAGTGAAGTCCATGAGGATGAATGCTGTAGCTTCTATTGGCCTTGTTCTGGAATGTCACTCTGAGAATATCTCCCTCCTCTGCCCTCAGAACAGGACCTGGTCAAAGGTTTGAAAAAGGAAATTAACAGTGGGCTGCTGCAAGACAAGCAACTTTAACATTAAATAAGACATTTGGAGAAAAAGCCAGAGAGAAAAACAAGTACCCAAAAGTCCATGATCGGATGGGGATGCTTTGACGTGGGTGAAGGTATTGTCTGTGTACTCTTTGTATATTACTTTTACATAGGTACCGCCGATTGCTCCGTTATTTCGGCTAAAAAACACCTCTGATGCCCTACAAAGGAAAGGACAACAGAAAACAACCAGATCAATAGATCTATTTTTCTGTTCCTGACAGACACAGAAAACTTGATTCAACAAAACATGATCAGCTAAGAACAAATCAGAGCCCAGATGCAGACAGACAATGCTTCCTATATGATGTCAGTTTTTATAGGAAGCTATAAAGCTAGAACAAGTGAAGCATATAACAAGGATTACATTTAACAAGGATTACATTTCCTACAAAATTAGTATAAAAATGAGAAAAGTTCATAACAGACATTTCTTACTTCTACTACCTCTAGTGGCAGTTTTTAAATAAAGTATTACCAGGTGAAAAAACAGTAAAACTTTTTTACAACTGCTAGCCAGCTATTTTTTTTCTGTGTTTGTATTTCTATGCTTAGCCAAGATCTCTTAGATCACAGTTTTTTCTGCTAGTTCTGCTAGAATAACTAAGCTAATAGCTTAACTTAGCTATTCTTGCTCTTCCTATTAAACAAGTGTTTTTCCCTCATGTAATGTTTATTTCTCCTTTAGCTCCTTCTTACTTATAGATCCATTTACCCAGTTATTCTAATTTTAAATAACATTTCTGCTGATATTTGTACTCCTCTGTTGTTTTCATTGTCACTTCTTGTAAATAGCCTGTTGTTATTTTAATGCTGAAATACACATGCACATGTTGTACATTTTTTAAATGATCTTACTAAGTTGGACATGCCTTTGAATCAAAGTACACCATTTTTAATAATGACGTATTTATCAAGATTATTGTGTGAATCTTGATGATTCAATTGCCTGTCTCTTTGCTGCTGTTGCTCCAGAATTTCCCTACTGTGGGATAATAAAGGATATTTCTATTCTATTCTAGTCTTGTCTGGTCTGATCTAGTCTAGTCTGGTCTAGTCTATTCTGCCCACAGCCTGCCCAGGTTAGGGCTGACTGCTAACCTCTTCACTCCCCCAGATGATGTTGCTTTCTAAGTTTTCTTTCCTACCTCTTCCTAAGGAGATCCAATCAATGCCTCTGTTTCCTCTCTGGGGGCCTGGCCAAGATTTCCACTCTTAATCCTGTATCTCTCACAGCGTCCTCTGCTCCTTTCATGCCAGTGTTAAGAGCGGTATCCCCACCCCCAGTAGAAGGTCCTCAACTCATATCCTGGGGATGTTTGGATTACTTTGGTGTTTCTTTTTTTGGTTGTTGTGACTCAGTGACAAGTCTAGTTGTCTTACAATTGGAAAGTTACCTGTCAATCTATTCTGGTGTGTGCATTTGTGAATAGCTGTAGTGTAAAATGCTTTGAGGTGTTAACGTGACAAGATGTGGGCCATTTAAGTTCAGACCTTTCATTATTTATTGGAATTCAGTCGGGACTCTGGCTCAATCACTTTAAAACTCATACACCATTTCACTGAAAGTCCACATTTTCAGAGCACAAATCTCACCAATGGGCCTTAGTTCTGGATTATTCAAAACATTACACTACTAGGCCTCACATGAGACAATGCTAAGCGTGATTACTCACCTGCCTTCTTCAGTAAGCGATGTGTTTTTAATCAGATTCTTTTCTGAGGGGGCATAGTTCCACTGGACTTCCTCTGCTGCCAGGTAGAAATTCCTGACAACACCAGGTGTTGGTGTGCTGCCAGACGAAGAATCACATGACATCACTTCGTAAAAGGCCTGCATACCAGCTGAAAAAAAAAAATCAAATAGGCACAAAATATGAGTTTGTTTTCAAAAATAACTTGCTTATCTTTAAATGACAGGAAATTGAAGAACATCAAAAAGTGTTACTGTTACACCACTTATAGACTTTAACAATTAATGCCTTGCAAAACATTTTACGCACTTTCAACATTTTCACAATTTGTCATGATCCAACTAAAACATTCACTGTATTTTTTTTTCATAACTAATGTCACACACCAGCACATATTGGTGCATACCGGTGAAGTAAAAGAAAGAATACATGCTTGTCTAAATGTTTTAAATGTTCAAATAAAAAAAACTGACATCCTGAATCAGTTCTTTCCGACCAATTTTGGTGTAATTAACACTGGACTTTTACCTACTTTGGAAATAAGACTGAATCTTTGTTCTTTGCAGAATAGTTAAAGCTCAGTCAGACTGGGTGGAGTCTGGGATGACCATTTAATTCCATGTTTTGACACATTTTGTCCACCCAAGCTGATGATTTTTGCAGCACCTCCTGAACTACCATGGGACTCTTTTCTGTTTCACAGTTTAAAGCTCTTCTTGCAAGACCAATTATCTTAGGTGATCATATTTAGGCAAATTAGCAATCATGCTTTGTTTTCTTATTTTTATAGGTGTTATATGGACAGTTGCCCAGGCTGGTTATAAAAAGGGGGCTCCCAAATAAGGTTAAACAAGTATAAAATGTAATCTGTTTTTGTTGCTTATGCAATCAATAGGAAGCTGGAAACACATATTTGCTACTGAAAGTACAGAGACTTTTGTTTGTACCTATTGAAGACTACTTCACTTTTTTCCAGCCAGAAATGAGATGAATTCCTGTGTTTTTATTGGTCAGCGAATGGCAGACTAAGAGGATTTCTAAGGGTGATTTTCATACAAAAACCATAACTGATTATGCTATATTCTTTCCAGTTTTAGATGATCAATTGTACAGTTCTTTGTGAGATAGTTTATACTTATAATACAGTTTTATAAGAAAGCCAATTTCTCAATTGGTTTATCTCTGACATGTCTGCTTTGTTCTTTAGTTTTCAAAATTCTGTTTGTTCACTACAAACAAACCTTAGAGTCCTTCACAGAGCAACCACATTCAAACCGAGATCAACTGCATTAGATATTTTTTTAACTGCTTCCTTAAGTCATTTGGTTGCTCTGGCTTTTGCTAAGGAGTAACAGAGTAGTGAAGTGGAGTAAATATAAATGGTGATGGCATTCTTCACACCTCATTCTCCATATCATCTTGATCTGTCATGTCTTGGAAAATAAAACTTTCGCTTATTTACTGGGAAGAATGAACTGATAATGGAGGTTGCTGAGCGAGTGTTATACTTAAGGAACTGATAACGGAAGTTTCAGTGAAGATGTTTTTTCTTCTTTTTCCAACCTAAACCTGTTTGAACCAGGTTTGATTTAGGGACAGAGATATCAATTAACCAGAGATGGGAGAAACAGAGAGAAACTCCCTACGGGAGAGAGATGGGTCAAAGGCACCATGTACGTGACTGATAAGATATAAAAGAATTGTTATGTGTTAAGTTTTACTTCTTCCTTCTTCTCTCTTCCGATCTTTTCTCACTCGCTGATACTTACTCACTCTGATTTTCTAAATAAAATATATAAAGACAAATACGCATTTCTCTGACTGATTCAGTGTCTTGCTCTCTCCCAAAACGAAAACAATTTTTCCTAAACAGTTGCATAAAAATGTGAGAAACATTTTCAAGGAAATGTATTTGCTGTATTTTGAGAGAGTACAATTCTTTGAGGCGGACGTTCACTGGACTTTGGACACCAATAAAACACATCACGGCCCGATTTGGACAGAAACACACCCCTCTGCTATGTGAATGCTGGTAACACAAAACAGCAGCACCCCACAGAAACACATTCTCCCCTGTCAGCAGCTGTTGGCAGCCAGTTAGAGGGAGCAGAGGCGAAACAAAGGTTAAAGGGCAAGTTGTCCTACCTTGTAAGTGGTCGTTAACCTGGCAGCTCAGCAGCCACTTTCCTCTCATTTTTGGGACCATTGCAGCCGTAGCGAACGTGGCTGGAAACAGGCTGATTGTGTCAGTGCGGTGGCCTCGGTCCAGCAGAGTGTTTCCATGGAAAAAAGCACTGTGGATGTCCACTTCGTTACCCATCCCAAATAAATGCCAGGCTACAGGCCGGTGCTGGCAGAGCTTAATACCAGGCAGATTACCAAATGTGTACCCGTTTATAGCTGTAGTGCAAAAGAACACATAATTAAATGAACAGCAAATAAAAAAACTAGTGTATTTACAGAATCTAGTGTTATTGCAATTAACTTTTCAACAAAAGTGAAGCAGAAAAGGATTACGATCAGAAAACTAATTTACCAGTAGAAAGTATTCTTTTGATAATGCGTGCAGTTGTTTTAAACAAGGACAGTCTTAAAAGGGGAGAAAGGTTCTCACCATGCATCAAGTTTGACTCCTCAAACTCTGAATCGTCTGAAGAGACCCGATCTGGTTCCAAGCATCTCTTAATGTTGTCTTCCAGGTACCAGCTCAAGTTTTCGTCCACCACACTGAACAACAAGTAGATGTCCTGATCGACATCCTTGCGGGCCGACTCCGAAACCTGTCTTCCAGGATTCTTCAGAATACCTTAGAGAACAAATAACAGTTAATGTCTTTTCAGATATTTTTATTTAATTGGAGAACTTCTCCTACAATTATTTTTAAAATTAATGCTGGGTTCAGCTAATTTATTATTAAAGACATATATAGTGCAGATAAGGACAATGCAGTTCTTCTATATTATATACACAATGAAACTCTCCAGAGAAGCTGACAGTGTTTCATATACTTTTTTGTACCTTTCTTGCATGTGATGAGAGGTCCAATGAGGCCTGAAGCAATATCCTTTGGAGTATCAATGTGGGAGTGATAGATCCAGGTCAAGCAGTTGGCGTCATCGTTTGTGGGGACAAACCTCGGTCTTACCTCCCAGCGGTAAGTGTAGCTGCCCCCTGGAGGTACAGAGTCGTCCTCCTTCCAATTATTGGGTGTCTTGTCTGGATACAGAGCCCCTGGTAAAACAAAGCCCATTATTAGTGCTCTCATTATTCGCGTTCAGATCAATTTTACAGAAGAGGAGCAATAATATACTTTCACTTCCTCAGATTTACCACATCATTCAATTACTTTAGGTTCTCTTGAGTTTATTTACGTGATTTTGTGGCCTTTTAACTTAAAATTGGTCAAGAACTTAATGAAATATCAACTTTCTTTTCCTTAGCATTCCATCTTTTGAGCGCAATAATTTTAAGTGAATTTAATGGGTTTAAAGTTTTGATTTACAACAAATTCTACAAATCCAACAGATCCAGATTATACAGAAGCTTATAGTCATCTCAGTTCAATCATACAGAAGAATTAAAAGATGATTAAGTACATTGAAACTTGATTCCAGCAAGGCAACAAGGCAGTAAAGTTCACAACCAACTGCATTAATTAACTGACTATGCAGCAAACGCGTCTCCTGATCAAGAACAAGAAAATAATGAAGAGATGGCGTTAATATCTTTCCAGCATTTCCTCAAACTGAGGATGAATTTGGCAAAAGTGGAAAAATGCAAAGAAACTTCCTACTGTCATCTGCCTGTGCATTTTACATAATTTTAGAACTGTTTTGTAGTTTATAGAATGAATGTAACTGTTTACTCTATATTTCCCATTCAAAAAGCTTAATCACACTGCATTTGAATTTGGAGCACTTTGCACTGGTGAACCTTAAACCAAAAGCATTTTCCTCACATGACAGTGGTTAATAACTAAATGTATTAGTTCTATGTATCTGATGACAGTCTTTATAGTTCCTCTTTCAAGCACATATTCTTCTATTCCTGAGCAGTTTCAGTTTGGTACATCTGCAGAAATTTAACAGAAAAGCTTCATGAAGATAAAAAAACATAAATAAGTGGTTTGTGTTTTGACTGTGATTAAAAAAAGTCTTCGCCAGGATGGGGGTGTGATTAAATGGGGTGGTGGAGAGCAGGAAATGCTCAACAGAAACTAAAGCCTCTCAGAGCTGTCACGGTAATCTTACTCTTGTGTAATGTAGCAGCTGGAAGAGACCACTGAACACATTCCACTAGAGTCTGTGACGATCAGGGAGTAATGGAGCTTAAAACGGGGCTTCCCAGTCATTTTATACTGGAGAACTAACTGAGCAGAGATACTTTCACTTTCTAAAATAACACCATGACAATAATGCTTATATGTACTGTATATAAGCAACTGTAGTTGACATACTTAGTGTAAATTAATGCTTCATGGGTCCACATGTTCAGACATGCCTATCCAACACATGTTCTTTATAAGAACTTGTGATTCCTCTCCAACTGTGAGTTTGTTCATTGTGTGATATTTTACCTTCTGTGTTCTTCTCGTAGAAAAGTCCATGGGGATGTATGGAGTAGCTCCTGTTAGCAAAGTTTTTTAGGTGAATTATGACGACATCATCAAGCTCAGCTCGCAATACGGGTCCCAGAAAACCAAGCCAATCTGGCCTGGCCGCCAGGTGGCTGTAGGTGGCATCTGTGTACTCTCTGTACATTGCTTTCTTGTAGGTACTGCCAATGCGATCTTTCCCTCTTTCCAGGAAAATAGATGCATGTCTGAAATAGAAAGAGGAGGAAGTAGTTACATGTAAAGTAGAGGAACTATACAAAAGAGATATATCTCAGACCATAAGGCCATCTTGAACACTTATGTGTTCTGTTTGGAGAGCAAACCAATTCTGTTGTGTTGCACATAGTAAAATTTTACTCAAGTAGCTGAAAAAATTGTAGGTCTTACAGAAGCTGATTTTTGCTAATTATGCAGCATAGTTTAAAACTGGCCAGATCCTCTACAATGTGAGATGTTTTTGTTATGATTACATGTTTTTCAAGGATAATAAGCTGTTTCTGAACCTGTGACAAATGCAGTTTTGCTACTATGTATCCACCTCAAAACTACAGCAATCAGAAAAGAAGAACAATGTATACTTGTAACTTCTATTTTGATCTTTTTGCAAGGTCGCGGGGCTTTCTGGCTTGTTGTGTAATAAAAAAACTTCATGGCTGTGTGGTGATAAGGTGTTTTATAATTGTTCATGTTTTTCTGTTTTCTCTGGCAATGTTCAGGTGAAGTATTAATTCAATGTTTGGCTTTTTATGAAAAAAAAGGATTCTCTTCGATTTACTGTGATCAATTTTTCTTTTTCTTTTTTTTTTACAAGAAGTAAGTAACTGAAAGAGAGAACATAAGAACAAAATAATTTTTCCACAAATCCTGCATGTTAAAAAGCTCTGTTGCTTTCAAGTACACAACCTATTCCTTCACTTTTATTTATTATTTAAGAAATTGCTGATGCTTGTTTTTAAATGTCAGATCAGCTGTTGAAATATCCTACATCAAATAAATCATACAAAAATCACTAAAATACAACCTGCCTAACAACATGAGGCAGAGTCAGTTTGCGTCATGTCGAAACAGTTTCTTGTTGCTTTTTTTGATCTCAAAAAGCAGGAAGAATTTCAAGAAGCAAAAGAAATTCAAGAAGTAATGAAAAACAGTGACACAAATTGATAGCAGTGGCTAAATTACTCCAAGAGCACTGCAATAACTCATCCAGAGGGTCACAAAAGAATATGACAATAATGCCAGAGGCAGAAAAATTATCCATAGGAGAGATCCAAAGTAGAAACAACAGTGAGATCCATCTAATATTTGTCACAACACTTCTTGATGTTCCTTAAGTATTTTTGGTGTATGAACAGATGAAACAAAGATTAAACTTTTTGAAAAGTGTCTGTCGTATTACATTTGACATAAAACTGACATAACATTTCAGAAAAAGAACATCATACTCATAGTCAAACATGGGAGTAGTGTGATGGTCCTTTAATAATGGAATATTCCACTCTATAAGTGAAAGTTTTGCAGAAAGTCTGGAATTGGGTCTTGAAAAGTGAAAATGATACAAACTATGAAATTAAGCAAATTAGCATGTTTATCTGGGAATTGCTTAGAAATGTCAATAAGTCAAAAACAGGCACTTAATCTGAGATCCTGTGACCTGACCACAAGCAGGCCACCAGTGGTCAAAAATCCTTGATGCTGCCTCCATTAGATTTGGAGGGTAATTCGTTGTTTTTCACACTGGGCCATGTGTCCGGTTTAGTTTAAAATCCTAATTTGAGATTTTGAAATAAGTTTGTATTGACTCAGTTGGTCTGAAAGAAAACTTGCTTTTGTGTTCTGAAACAAAAATAAAATAAAATTGAGAGGTATACCAAACACTTTTTCATCTCACTTTATATAGGTATAGCTTCACCAAAATAACTTTTAGACCTTCTCTTTCCTGTTCTGTGACTGGTGTGAAAACACGTAGTAGGTGCATCGATGCGTCAGAAGAGCAGCGCGTTTTTCTCTGTTAACATTTCGGGCATCAGTCAGACCACCAGCCACGCACAACAGTCCGGCCAGAGGTGGACTGTTGTCCACTGTTGTCTCTCACACCTTGATAACGTGCTCTAATAACCCGAAGAAGAATATTTTCCATCTAGAAATAGTAAATCCTTTCTCCGTTCATTTTCAGATTCTTCTTGTCTCTTCACTATTAAGCACATGTGAATACTTTCACACCTCATGTGGGTTGGTCACAGAAAGTGATCAAATGGATGAAGATGGAAACGTAAAGATCACCACTAAAAACGTCTCTCCAACAAGCCTGAATAGACTCATAAAAACTTACTCGTCATCTGCGATGTTTTGGCCGGTCAGTAGATTTTTTTCACTTGGTGCGTAAGACCAGTCGTCCTCTATGATTCCGATATAGTAAACTCTCTCCCTGCTGTATGCCCCTTCCGCGCCAAACGAGAGAAAAAGCAACGCATTACTTAGCAAGAGCCAGAGTCTCCGAGCCATGTTAGGATGTGACCTCTGTGTGTTGACGGGAAGGAAGCTCGGAGGAACAAGTGAAACCTCCGCAGAGAGACTGAAGTGCGTCCAGGGTGCAGCACTTACGAAACCCTGCAAATGAAAACAGTTAGTCCATTCAGCCGGAGAGCACCGGTGATATGACCGCCTCCTGTGGCACCAGATGGGCAGGCATAACAAGCACTCGCTCTGGCACGTCAAAAATATAACCAAATTCCTCTGCAGAGACATTAAGATAGTCGATTAATTTTACGGACTCAAACACACAAGAGAGCTCTAATCTCAGTTTGCTGGTTTTTTTTGTTTTTGTTTCCATGAATGTGCACATTAATTGTTATTTGCTTTCTCTTTCACATTGCTATCAATTTACAGCAGTGGTTCTTAAACTTTTTATTTATATACAAGCTCAGTAAATTTACTGATTTTCAAGTACTTACCACTTTATGACTAACATTTGAAAATAGACATTTCTCAGTTAATTGAGAACAAAGGAAATAATAATAACCAAACGGGAGTAAAGCTTCAGAATCCCTGGAAACTATACTCAGAGATCTAAATTCAATTGAAAATCAGATAATTAAACGAATATAATGGTTTGCGAATGTAAACCAACAATGGTTACCAACCACTTGGTAAGTGGTTTACATTATCATGACTTCTGACTCAGCCATGCAATAAAAATATATAATCTTTCATTAAGATGAGCGATGTTGAAATTTTCCATTGACTCTTTGTTGTGAGTTTTTGATGCATTCCCTAATAACAGCAGATAAGTAGCAGATTTTGCACATTCTGTCATTTGAGCAAAATGTTCTCTGTTTATTACTGTATGTGAGGTATGTGTTAAGAGATGTTGATAGAAAAGTTTAATCTTCCTTACATTTACAAACATTTTTATGTAAACATTGACTGTTTAAAGTAGTAATTCATGTCTGTAGGCACCTTCACAACTGTCAGAACTGAACATTGAATACTAGCGGTTAATTCTAATTAAATTAAAAATTTTAAATGTCAACATATCCATCCACACACATACATTTTCAGTTTGGGCCATTGGGGAAATGCCGCACACTGAAAGTGTCTCAGGTCAAACTGACCTACTGCCCAATTATTACCAGAGTAACCAGAGAAAGCAGGTGTTGTGGCACTCGTATTCTGGTCATACAAGCCTTTTTTTTTTTTTAGGTTTTCTAGTTGTTTGTTTTTCCAGTGAAACTATCTCTAAAAGTTTTTGGTAATTTGTCTCTGCACTCTGCCATGTGTGTCACCACATAAGAGCAGTGGGTGAGTAAGGCAGGAAACCACATTGGTCGTGTTATTGTTCTCAGTGGTGTAGAGTTGCCTCTTCTTGTCCAAACAAACTGAAGGAGCACACTGTTTCACTGGATTAAACCACAATGTCCAGGGGGATGTTCATATTATGCTAAGAGCTCCACAAAATAATACAGATAAAGTCATCAAACAAGAAAATATAATAGCTTATGATAAAGAAGTTCTCCCAAATTACATTCATAAGTGTTAGAAGTGTGTTTAGAAGTTAATCCAGTTAGGGTTAAACACTGTAGATTTTTTTTTTTAATTATAGTATTTTTGTGTGTGAAATGTTGAAGCTGTTATGTGTTTAACACTAATCTCCTTGTCAAGCCTTGTCACAAAGTACTACACAATCTAATCTGTAGACTTTTACTAACTGCTTGTTATTGACTGTTTGGAGAATATATTGTTCCACTTCTTGTCCTATGACTATTTCCTCCTTTGACTAGGACACTCCGAAATGTGTTAAAAGTCCTTCTTGCTGACCTCAACAGATTTTAACCTTAGAATAATTCAAATGGTTGATATGGATTTTTTTTAAAAAACTTTTGCCTAACAGTGGAGGAGTTCTGATGTTGAAATAATTATTGGGGGATTCCAATATGTCTTCTGATTTGAAATTTTTCTCATAAAATATTTATAATTACAATATGAGAAATATATCAAAATGTACACAATAATATGTCAGTTAATCTTATTCTCCATTAGCCTTGTTGACTTTTCTTCTTGTCTCTGCATGTATATTCAATTACTACTGATTGAGTATTGAGTAACAATAAAAATTAAGAAAGACACAAGCCTCGAAGGAATAGTTCAGAAATTTTAGAGTCGAGTTCTGTCAAAATATATAATATATATAATATCCATCCATCCATTTTCTTACACCCTTGTCCCTTATGTATAATATGTAATATTTAATATGTGAGCTGAAGTAGATAGTTCTTATACTGTCATTATTTAATATATGTCCATATTAATTGGTCCTAACGGCTGGAGGTAAGTGGTTTATGTGAAAACATTTTTTTTTTACTTTTAAGTAGTTTTCAAGTTTGCAGTGGGTTGTAATCCAAAAAGAAGCCAATAGTTGTTTGCACCACAAATATGTTTGTGAAATTACTGAGGTTTAAATGGGCCGTATACTATAAAAGGGGGATTTTATTGTTTTTCATGGCAGAGGATAACTTGATCTAATCTTTGTCAGTTTACATTGTTTAAAACAATGGAAATCAGGCCATGTGCAAGTTTATGCAAACAACAATTTTTTGTAGCTGGTCCTGATCACAAACAGACCAAACAGACATCTGTATACTTTTATTATTATTATTATTATTATTATTATTATTATTATTATTATTATTATTATTATTATTATTATTATTATTATTATTATTAATAATGGCTTCCTGCCTTTTATATTTGTAAAAGTGGCCACAGGAAATGGACCACATTAAGTGAAAGAGAAAGTTGTCACATAATAATGAAAGATTCTTCAGTACTATGTGGAACTAAAAAATGAAGGTGTACACTAAATAATGTTTTAGCTACATTGGTTTTTATATTGTTGATGCTGCCATCACTGTGTAAACCAATAAATTAAGTTATTAAATGTGTTTAAGTTAAAGAGAATATACTTGTAATTTTAAAAAACATATTAGAACCTCTAAAAAGATTTTAGAAAGCAATATAAAGACAGACTGTGCTTCTGTGAATGAGCACATTATTAGAAGTGTTTAATATGACTAGAAATTAGAGGATTTTTTTCAGTCACAACCTGTTATACATTGAGTGAGCACCTGGCAGAAATCCTTGCATTGCCACACAAATTGAGGAAGTGCATTTCTTGTTTGTGTGGAAGAGCATTTGCAACATATTCAAAAATGTTAAGGAGTATTTTCTTTCCTGTTAATACAGTATTTCCACTAAAAAGGAGAAATTCAATGTTATTTCATTCAAAATGTATAGCTAAGCAACAACACAGATTTTTAAAATTAACATTCCTGCTTGTCACTGCGTCAGTTTAAGTGGAGAGACCTGTTCTATGTCTTACATGTGGGTGTTGGGCCTTCCATGTTAGCTTCTAATAACGGAGCCAAAAACGACTGCTTTATGTAAAAAGCCAAAATGAAAGGCTAGTTTTAGAAGTTATTCTTAATTTTGTGCAATGTACTCACTTTTTAAAAACTAGAGCCATTTTTCTATGTATTATGTCATATTTATTTGTTTTCCATTTGTTTGCGTGGATTGCTTTTATATTTTTCTTAAATATTGGAAAGCTCAACTCACCTTATTTTACTCAATAAAGTGTACTCTTAAGTGTATTTTTTCCTTGGTCTATAATAAAAAAAAATCCCCTAATTTGACCTTAAAACTAAAATTTCTTTATTCAGTACATATTTTGACAACTGACAAATTTAAATCAGGATAAGTGAACACAAAAAACAGCTCTCTGAAACCCGTAATTGACGATAAGCTCTAATTTCCGGGGCAACGTGAACGCAGCATACGTGCACGGACAGCGTTGGGCCCATGGTGCGCGTGTCCCCCCCACCGCGTTTGTGCTGCCGCCCTCGCAACAGAGTGTGTTTCTGTTCAGCCTCACAGTCATGGCTGCTTTAAGTAAGATACCACACAGCTGCTACGAGGTCGGTCATACCTGGCACCCGTCGTGTGTGCAGTCTGCCGCAGACATAACTAAGGGGGCTCTGGAGGTGTCCTTCAAAATTTACGCCCCTCTTTACCTGGTAAGTTGCTTTGAGTCTCTGTCCGTACACTGGTAGCTAAGTAAAGTTGTCTAGCTAACCGAGTGAGCATAGTTGCTGTGAGAAAGACACTACGGATTAGCTAATGCTACAATTGAGGTGCAAGTTCAAGTCCTGTAGGAGGACAAACAGAGAAGCTAGCCTAATGAAACCCGTCAGTTGTTCTTTACTGAACGTCATAAACAGGAGGAAAGTTACAGCAAGTTTTCTGCGTCAGGAGTTTTGTGTTAGTTCAGAGTAAGCTTTGTCTTATCTCGCAAACTCTAAAACGTTTTTGCTGATGCTAGAAAAATATTCAGAGGCATTCAGTATTCTGTATCGTTAAACTCTCTTTTTCATTGACATTATCTAATAATATTTACAACCATGGCATGACTCAGATGCCATTGTACGCTGGCTGGTAGAAATAGGGTTGTGATGCATTTATATTTCAGTGCCTGTAACTACAATGTCACATTCCCCCTCCGGCCCAGGTTGTACATACAGTATTCATAGAATCAGAGACTGAACCACAGAACACTTTATAACCAAAAAGCTCTGTTACAGATTTTCCCTTTAAAGTCTTCATGTAGAACTGTGTGTTTTTTTGTCTGGACCCTGAGAAAAATATACATTTTAGGTATTTCAATGCTAACTTGTGAGAAATGTTTTATTCTGAACCAATGTAAACTAAGGTTTAACTCAAAGCTGCACATGCAATGTCACTTTCACTTAAGCACTGGTTAAAACACACAAGGTCACTTTCATTATTTAAGCACCAATAAAAATACGACCATGTTTGCCTTGACTGAGCAAAGTACGACTGTAGGGAAGCAAATATGTAAACTAACTACAAGAATAGCAGGCCTTTTTTGAAACATACTTTTTGAATAGGCCCGTATGAACTTCTCACAATATGATAACTTTGATTAAGAATGCCATGATTTGAGATTTGCACAAAAAATCTACGTGGAGCATAAATAATATAATTAAATCAAGGAGCAACAATTATTTCTGTTGTTAAAATAATATCTAGAGTATTAAAGTTAAACGTTGTCATTTTGCTCTTTAGATTATGTGTATTGATATAAACTGAAACATGTCTTATTCATAAATGCAGTCTGATCTCCTTAAATCAGGCTGTTTTTCTGCAAGTTCATGCACATATGTTCTGTTCTTTTAATATGACTTTGTAATGAAATTTGGCCGCATTTCTAAGGTATCCACATCTTACCTTCAACACCAACAGAAAAAAAATATGGTGGTGAAATAGTTGCAGATTTAGCTTAGCAATTTAGCAATTTTAAAGAAGGAGGCAAATGTTCTGTTGAATTCTTTGCAGGGTTGCATTGCGTCTTCACATTGAAAATAGACAGCGTTAGCTTAAGATGCTATAAATAAAATTACCTTGATTTTATTTCGGATGCCCATCGACAGTGAAATTAGTATTGAATTCAGCACTGTGATAAATATCAGAAGTCACATCGCATCTTCTTATGATTTTTGAGAGCAGTGCTGAACAAGTAAACCACAGAACATAAACGTTTTTTGCTGCTCAGTATATGTTAATTACTTAAGCATAACTTCTCTCAAATTGAGCCCTGCAAACACAGTGACTACTGTCTGACTGCGTATTGCAGATAGCAGCAGTTCTACGGAGAAAGAAGAAGGATTATTATTTAAAGAGGCTTCTCCCTGAGATCCTGTGGTCTACCTCTTTCCTAACTACCAATGGAAGTCTCTTCATTGTTTTCTTCTGCATTCTCAGGTTAGTAGTTCTAGCAAATGGAAAAGGTCCTGCAATCTGGAAGTGACATTTTAGAAGTGCTGCTGTGAGGTGAATTAGTTTTTCAAACCAGCTTTAAGTTTTTTTAAAATACATTTTTCATGTCTACATGTCTGCAGAATTTAATAAATACCTGTTGACAGTTTTAATCTGAAGTCAGATCTCAGAAGATTGTTTTCTTTGATTACTATCCAAGCATGCCTACATTTTTAATTATAATTACAACCTTGCTTGTTTTCAACAAATACAGTCTAAAAGTCACTTTAATGTTTTCAGAAAATCAGACAAAAAATTTTATTATTAAACTCTCCTTTTGATGGTACCTACAACGCACAAACAGTACTTGTGAGGTCCATAAATTACAGTGTATTGTCAGAAAGAAAAAGTTTACAGTTTGATCCTGAGTTAAAAAAGACATTTTGTGTCCTGAGAAGTTCAACCTTAGACCTCATCATATTCCACACATATATTAATCCAATTTTGCATTAAACTCCCAAATTAAGAGGAGATGTGAGTAAAAGTGATCTGAAGTGTTTCCTTTCGAATTCCACCCAAAGGCTTTGCAGAAAATATATCTAGGTTTAAACTAAGTGGGATATCAGACCCCAATAAACAGAGGTAATTTTGTGAATTTCCTGGACTGTATTGGCATTTTTCAAAGTGAAAGTGTTTGTCTCACTTTAGGAAATTGCTTGGAGGGTTTTACCCATGGTCCTCAGGGTTTGGGGCAGCTTTGCCGGCCTCCTACATCGCCATCCTTCTGGAGAGGAAGAGCAGGTGAGATTTTTGTCCTTTTCTAACATTTTTATTGCATATTTTTGCCATTGAGAATAATGTATATTTTTGGCCCTAGGTTTCTGGATGGTTTGAATTATAATAATTTATATTTCCTTATTTTATTGCTGTCTTTTCTTTCTAGGAGAGGTCTGCTGACAATATACATGGCAAATCTTGTAAGATTCTGTTCAGTTGCAAATTATCTGTCTCATATGTGCATTTATATTTATTAGTTGATTTTTAATTTGTTTTTTTGCCAGGCCAGTGAGACTTTGTTCCGCATGGCAGTGACACGAGGCATCGTCAAGCCCATTAGACACGGAGAGGTGAGATAAAGCCTCTTTATGATTAAATATATTGCAGGAAATACAGCACAGCAAGCAAAACACCCTGCATGAATTCCTATTTTGAAATCAAATATGAAAACAGATTTTGTTTGCAAAATATTAGGGAATTTTGCAATGTTATGTTATTGGTAAAAATTGAGACATGTCACTTGAAATGTGCCTATTTTCTTTCCTCTCGTTGTCATCTTTGCTTCCTACACTCTGTGACCTTTAGCAGCGTCATTTGTTTCCCTCTGTCAGGATCTGCTGCCATGAGGCTCTAACTGGCTTCATCCGTGGTGCACAAAGTCAGTCCTCAAGGAACGGCGTGTTATAACTCTTTTCCTGCCTCAACACACCTGAATCAAATGATGGTTCATTAGCAGATCTCTGCAGAACTTTGACATGTTTAGGAAATCGTTGGACTATTTGAATCTGCTGTGTTGGAGCTAAAGCTGGCAGGACTGGTGCTGGACCCCTATGAACTAGATATTACATTAGTATAAAATGTATGGTCGTAACATTTGGAGTCCATTGTATATTGTCACTGATACTGCAGTGACAATATAGCTGTGATAAATTGTGCAATCTTAGTTTTGATCTGTGTGAAGATATTACTAGTACTGAGGAAGTATTGTCTTACCACTTAAACTGTATATCTAAACTGATATCATCATGGTGTTGACGTGTTCAAATGACAAAAGAAATATTTCCTCTTATAGTCCTGATTTTATTTTTCATGCTGCTCCCAATCAGGTGCTCTTGTTCTGCATAACTGCATCAATCTTCATGTTTCTCTTCAGGTAAGAGTGTTGCATTCAACATATTGTGAATAACACTTAAACTATTGTTAAGCATAAAAAAAGTATTTGTTCAGAAGGGCTGAAGACAAATGTATGCCACACTTTTCAGAATTGAATTTGAAGAAGAAAACAAAAACCTGGTATCATTCTCCCTCTACCTCACTCTTCTGCTCTACTTTGTGTTGGTCTGTCACGTAAAATCCCAATAAAATAAATGTAGGTCTTAGATAGTATGAAACTACCAACAGACACACATGCATTCACACACAGTTTGAAATGGATCAAGCTCTCTGAATACTTTTTAAAAAAACTTTGGGTGTAAAAAAAGAAGAAAAAAAATCACTTTAATAGTTTGAGTTGAACTTGGTTTTATTTTGCAGAAGCAACGACGGCCTTAAGGGCTTCGCATTTTCTGCACTAAAGTAAGTCAGCTCTCATTTTGTTTATACTTCAGGTTCAAATGCCAGAAGTGTTTTGATGAGTCTGATAAGTTTGAGTTTGTGTTCTATTACAGATTCATTATTGGGAAAGAAGAGATTCCAACTCACTCTAACATGGCAGACTCTGTTGACACGCCAGCTGCCATAGAGACCGAACACTCACAGGTCTCAGCAGAAAAAGTCGACCACAAGAGGAAATCTCTGATCGCCTACACCAGGAAGCTGCTGGAATCAATGTGAGAATCAAAAGCATTTCTACGTCAGAAAAACAAATACCTCAGTAGTAGTTAACAGCAAGTACTAACTTGTTTGTATTTTTCATGATCCAGATGCAAACATGGTCCAAGACACAGATGTTGTAAACATTACCAGGATAACTGCATTTCCTACTGTGTTAAAGTAAGGCTTCTTACCTGTTTTCCTTAAACAATGGATGTAACGTGCTTTGAATATACTGTATATGCAAATTCGATAGTAGTAATGCTGATGTTCCATCATTGTCCCCTCAGGGTTTCGTCAGGATGTTCAGTATTGGCTATCTTATCCAGTGTTGTCTCAAAGTGCCCTCAGCATTCAGGCAGATGTTCTCCAAACCATCTCGGCTGCCTTCTGTCTTCTACAACAAAGAGAACTTCCAGCTGGGGGCCTTTCTAGGCTCTTTTGTCAGTATTTATAAGGTGTGTGTGTACTCTATGTTCTTCTATTTCTTTAACTTTTATGCATATTACATGTTTCTGTGCTTTCATATTCTCTTTCCATTCTCCTGGAGTCATCAGAGTGTTCTGCCTTGTCTTTTTAGGGAACGAGCTGCTTGTTGCGCTGGCTGCGTAATATTGATGATGAACTTCATGCACTGATAGCTGGTAAGAAAAACCCTGCAGAGCAATCTTCTGTGGGATTTTGTTCTGTTCACAGCTGTCCCTTAAACCCTCTCTTTTGTGTCCTTTCAGGCTTCCTGGCTGGTATCTCGATGTTCTTCTACAAAAGCACAAGCATAACCATGTACCTCTTCTCTAAGTTGGTGGAGGTAAATCACACCGCATCTTAAAGCAGACTCACACTTTGTCAGAGAAATAAATGTCTCTAGTTATGGTGATCGAATCTCAAGGATGCAGAAACTGTTAACAGTGAATAAACTGCATGCAAGCACAAATCTAAGCTAAAAAGAAACTATAAAGTTAATCTAAAAAAGTTTTATTTCATGTCCCTATTTTTTGAGAGTTGATTATCTTGCAGGTTTTGGGTCACTGATTATGTCCAACTAATTTGTTTCTGTTTCATCTGTTTACAACTGGATTTTAACCAAAAATGTGTTTCTACCCAAACCAGTTATAAGTTTCCAACCAGCTGCTATCATGTAAATCAAGCACGTCAACTTCCTGTAAGAAAAAAAAAAAAGATTCAGCTTGTGGCTGATGTTGAATCAGCAGGTCTATGGTGTTATAAGTATTCATAAATGTTGTTGTTGTACAATCTATAATATGACTTGGTAAGATAAAACAGCATTCATGAACACAAACTTGCTCAAGTCTTTCAATTAGACGATATAAAACTAAAGCTGTGGAACTCAGATCACCTGCTATGTTAACATATAATGATTGAGTTATGTAATAACAAAAAGGTTGATGGTTAAACCAGCTGAAAAATCACATTAGTAGTAGCACAGGTTTCAAATTTCTTTTCCTGACAGTTATTTAAAAATTGTGTCGAGCTGACATATTTTAATGATTGTAGTTCATATGCAGTGTTGACTAATCCAGGTTTTTCTGAATTAGGCTTGTTTTATCACTAACCACATGTTATCTCTCTTTTTAGACCATGTACTTCAAAGGCATTGAAGCAGGCCGGTTCCCTTACTTTCCACACGCAGATACGGTTATTTATGCCATCTCCACTGCTATCTGTTTCCATGCTGTAAGTAGCTTTGTAACAAAAACACCCAGGTACTGACATGAACATGCTTCATGTGCAGTTTTTTCTGCTGACTAAGGATATGTCTGGCTCATGACATTTCCACAGGCAGTAATGGAAGTGCAGAACCTCAGACCTTCATACTGGAAGTTCCTGCTGCGCTTAACACAGGGCAGGTATGATCATATGCTCTAAAGACCTGAACGGTTGCTTTTGCTTATTACACAAGTATATTGTGTTTGTCCCTAAAAAAAAAGATTAAATCAGATAAAAAACTATGGATTTTTATCACGATGATTAATTTGTTAAACAGCAATCAAATTATCTTAAGCTAACTATTTCAAACATCAACAGTGAGGGGCATAAAATTGTAGTACGGGTGAATTAGTTGGTTACTAAATGACTCAATCATTGGACTTTATTCTGTTCTTATGGTGATTAAGGACTATTCCGTGTCTCTGTTCCTAGATTTGCCCTGATGAATCGAGAGCTGCTCGACGTGTTTGGGACAGAGGCGTCCAGGAATTTTAAAGGGTTTGGACCCTCGCTAATCAGCCGGACTGTGCTTCCACCTGGAGGGGACGCTAAGCTTGGGTGACTTGAGGCAAAAGTCTTGAGATAAGACAAAAGAAACGACAAGAGAAAGTGGACCATCAGAGTTACTTAAGGCTTTGTAATGGTGACATACCTGAGAAGAAGAAATATTGTAGCGATTCAAAACCTGAAGATTGGGTCAAAGCAGGACATTGTGACTTTCGTTTGTGAAGCAGCACAAGTAAGCATACTGACAGTGACTGAACACTTGCAGGTAGCTGGGAAAAATATATAAAGATCCATAATTACTTTCAAAACATATCATTTAGTTTAAAAAAATTCTAGTGTAACTAAACTGAGCAAAGCAGAAATCTCACAAAGAAGCCCTTTTCTTTTCTGAGTAGAAGTCCAGGCCCACATTAGATAACCTTCAAACCTACTGATAATCAGTCTTCAGTTAATAAATTGCTATAAATTCATTGGTTGTTCCATTCTGGCAAAAAGACTGCATATAAAAGAAAAATGTAAAAAAAACTTATAACTAATAAAAGAAATCTAGTAAAAGTCTGCTAAACTAATCCTTGCATCACATTTAAATATAACAAGATCGTAAACAAATACTTTAAAACACCAGAGGTGTCCTCTTAATATATTTTAACCGTTTCAGAAAATCTGATCTTGTCTGATCTATGAAATTTCAAGTTAAAATAAAGGAGACATTTATTTCCAACCTACTCAACAAGGAAATGACTAAAGCTATGGTTTTGTTTGACAGGAAATACAATTTGTGCTAAAATGTAAACTAGAGTGATGTAAATAATCTCAGTTTCACTATGGCCTCCAACGTTCAGCTCTTTATTCAGGAGGACTTATGATATTAGCAGTTTTAGTTTACTGCATAAAAAAACACACTCGTTCAGTTTTCAGTCATGTCTTTCAGTTTTAAGTCACCATTCTGTTCTTTGTGACATTGTTTCATTGGTTTTGTTCAGATAAGGGATGGAAAGCAAAGACTGTGAATAAAATATGGAAAAAGTAAGTTCTTTGTTAGGTACTGGTGTGAGTGTACGTATGTTGAGCTGAGAGGTTTTTTTTTCATGAAAATCTTTTTCTGAGCCACCAAAGGTCAAAGACCAAACGGTGCATCACCAGTTAGCATGTTTTATTTTCCTGGACCAGATATTTTCTGTTTTTAGACAAGAACGAGTAATGGAAGGTGATGCATGAACATTTAATATAATTTCTTTTGTTCCAGCCAAAAATAACGAATCAGATCATTTCTTCATAATTAGTTTAACAAAGATCGCAGACATATTTATTAAATATCTACATGTTAGCCAGCCGTAGGAAATGAATGTTTTTTCAGCAGTTTAGAAGAGAAAAATATTTTTGAATGCGGTTTAGTGTCGCCAGAACGTTTGAGATGCTTCATCTAGAGTACGAATACACTCAGTTTCCCTCAGAGTATGATATATAATTTTTTTTTTCAGTCAATGTTCGTTTCCTGTAAACTGGATCACATTTACATATGCCTGAGATAAAAACAAAAACCTTTAGATGTTATCAACATAATTTCACGATAGAAATGCATACAATGACATTAATTCTAACCAAGAAAGGAATAGTAACGCTGCCTGTGATTGTTGTACTTACTGAGTGGAATCTGTCTCTTTTTCTCAACAAAATTTAACTGGTAATACTATGTTTAGAAACGTGCCTGTGGAAGTCTGTCTATATACCAATGTGTTCTATTTATTGAAATACTTAGTCACCCTGCAGTCAAATGAGATTATTCTACCATACTTTTGCAGCATAGGAATGGTAGGAGGTGGGTTTTATGTATATTGTAAGGAGTGTCTGAAATTTACTGATCACCTGCCTACAATTGTATTGCTTTTTCATAGTTAAAGGATTAATATTTGATTAGACTTGGATATAATTCACATTTCAAATTGTGATCAAAGGCGTTTTCAGAATGTTATTTGTTACTGGCAAAATCATTTTTGCACAAATCCAATGCTGAATTAAATTTTTAATGTAGATTTTTGTTCAAACTACCTTCACCCAACAACTGAATGCCACAACCAAGAATTTGGAGAAATTGAAAAATATCACAGAGCACAATAGTTTTCTTTTCTTTTTGAACAGCGACACAGATGCTTAAATGATTTTGTTCCTTGTAGAGTGAAAAACAAGCTCACTTTAAAGGAGATTGTCATCGTTAAAATTTTCTTTCAATGGAGGGTTATATAGTTTGTGAAATCTTGCACACATATTTATGGAAGTTATTTGAAATGCCAGTTTGTTTATGTTAAATTATGCAATCACTTGAATGCAGCTCAGCTTGAGATGCACCTGACCTCTGCTAGAATCCATAAATATGACAAGTGCTTAGGAAGTATATATATATATATATATATATATATATATATATACACATTAAATGTGAGATTGTATGAAGTGTGAAATTTTAAGTAAATATACTGTTGATAGTTACATTGTAATTGTTTTAGGAATTTATTCATCTAAAGAGGGTTTATATTAAAATGATTCTTAATCCAAATTCAGGACTTGTTTTTTTTTTAATTGTACTGATTATGTGTGTGTAGATTATAAACAGTGTTTACATAATTTTGTTTTTACACCAGTGTGTGGTTTTACATTAATTGTTAGGTTAAAATATTCAGTAGATTTCAATTATACAGAAATTGGACTGCAGTGTGATGTAATAAGTACAGTTCAGTATAATTTTGAAAAATGCTTTTTGGTTATAATTTAGTTGTATTAAAAATTGTATTGACTCAGAAGTAACCCAGAAAATAAGTTGACTACGTGTGATAATTCTAATTTGTATAATTATTTAGGTCAGAACACTTGCTACCTGTGAAACTGGTGCCAGTTTTATCATTACTTCTAATTGTTAGTTTGATAGAACTTCATCACAGGGCTCTTTTGCAAATCTTTGACTTGTCATCTTTGAGCTCTTTTTCTCAATTACTTTTCCGGATGTTGCTTTATTTTGAAAAAAATTGAAAGGAAATCAGCAGTCACGTGATTTTGTTTCGTTTGCTGCGTTCGGGAACATCGGAATTTACATTTTTAAGAAATAAAAATCAAACAACTCAACAAAATTCTATTATGTTAATTATTTCGGTGCGGCATTCAATATTTACAACATGCCAGGTTATCATTAATCATTTGAACATATTCTGTTTCATACAGAAAGCGAGGAGAGGGACTATTTTCTCAACTTGTTGCTTTAAATATGTTAAGGTCTATAGTGACGTAGGACTGAGATGGTTTTGGTCACTTCCGAGTTGAGGTCCCTATGTGATGGCTAGTAAGAACACATTTGTCTTAAGTTATAGAGTTCAAATGTAGGAAGATCATCATGGGGGGAAAGAACAAACAACGAACAAAAGGAAATGTTCGGGTAAGCCACCACCAATATCTGTGAAACAGCGTTGACGGTACAAATCGAGCTAACACGAGCTAATATAAACTTCGTGGTTTCAGCTAAAACGACGCATGTTTAAACTGTTTGATGACCATAAACTGACCATCAGGCGTATTTTTATTACCTCCGTTGCTGTGTGAAATCACGTATTGTTTCCTGTTATTAGCCGTCCAGCAGCGGCCGAGCTGCGGAGGTTCTGGCCCGGGAAGGGGGTGCCATCCCGGGCTTCGTGGGCTTCGACACCACGGTTACTTCTGAGCTGAGTTATGTCCCCGCTGTCCACGGAGCGGAGGAAATAGACAACCTGGTGGATGCTGATTTCCGCCTAGTGCTGAGGAAACTCTCAAAGAGGGATGTTGTCACCAGACTGAAAGTGAGCTTGATCTGGATCTGTTCTGAATGTTAATCTGTAGAATCAGGCATATGCATATTTGATGCTCTTGTAAACTTGTAAGCGAAATATGTTGTTTTCTTTGTAAAAAATTAGGAGTAAAAACATCACCTTCGAGCTCGTATCGTTGAGTGTGTTTAATAAGCTTGTTCTTCCCAGGCAGTGCAGGACTTTGGGGCCATGTGTCAGGAACGGGATGCAGAAGAGGTGAAGGGAGTTCTGCCATACTGGCCAAGAATTTACTGCAAGATATCAGTGGTAAGTTGTTAATTCACCTGACATTCACACAGTTATCCATTAAGCATAGTCACTTTACATGATGTAATTTGATAAACCGATCTGCCAGTGATGAAAGTTGGCCATTTGTTTTTCTATTCATTAAGCTTTAAAACAAAATAACTATATCTTTGATTTATACGCACAGCAATTAAGTGTGTACTGTGATGCATGTGAGACATGATGTGATGCATAAATGTAACTAATAGTGTAACAGCACATTTTATTCTCATTTTAATCCTTAATAAAATAGATATTGGTCCATCCATCCATCATCCATTTTCTTACACCCTTGACCCTCAGTTGGTCTTGGTCTCAAATTTTTTTTAATAGTTGAAATAATTCATTTTCCAATCATGCATTAAAGTGTTTCTTTGTTTCTCATTTTATGTGTCAGGACCATGACCGCCGTATCAGGGAGGCCACTCAGCAAGCTTTTGAACAGCTGGTGCTAAAAGTGCGTCGCAGCCTGGCCCCCTTTCTGAAGAGTTTGATGGGCCACTGGATTCTATCGCAGTGCGACACTTACACACCCGCAGCCTCTGCTGCCTGCCAGGCCTTCCAGGCTGCGTTCTCACCTGCTAAACAACCTGAAGCTCTCAGCTTCTGCAAGGACGAGATCCTTACTGTGAGTGGACATGTTGGCTTTTCTGCAGAAATGTGGATTCTTGTGCTAAAATACGCAGAAGTGGTACATTGCAGAAATATCCCTACTCTTAAAAGTTTTCATATCATTTTGCAACTGCAAACATCAGTGTATTTTGTTTCGGTTTTATGTGCATAACAGAGTTTAAAGATATTTTCTTGTCACAGAATTTTATTTAGAGCTGAACTTTGACTACACCATTCTAACACATGACTGAGTCAACATGATTTTCCTGTATTTGCCTGCATCCATCAGTATTTACACTGATTATATTTCACACAGGTGGTCTCAGTTTACTAATTAATCATTACGGAAGGCAGTTGCTTTCATGGACTTTATTTTTGAAAGCTATGACAGGAAAATTAGCTGAATACAAATGCATGTCATCCATATATTTATTTGTAAAAAATGTTCTTTACAAAAATGCATTACTTTGCATTGGTCCCTCATAAAATCAAAATAAAAATGCTGAAGTTTGTGGTTGTGATGTGACAAGACATTTCTAAAGGTCCTAAGACACATATAATGTTATGACTGTGTTGCAGGTGCTTCAAGATGTTCTATTAAAGGAAACCGCAGACACTCTCAGTGATTCACAGTATGTTAAAAACCTTTACTTAATCTTAGCTTCTGTCTATTCCTTTTCTGTGTGTGTGCACTAATGATACATTTTTGAGAGAAAGATTTACTGAGGCACAGGTTTCTCTTGTTCAACAGAAGTGTGACAGAAGAGGAAAGAGAAACCAAATATGTTCGCATGTTGACCAGCTCGCTGTTGGGGGTGAAGAGGCTACTTTCCTTACTGCTTCAGGATGACAGGGCCGCACTGCAGCAAAGATTAGCTCCACTGGTTAACTCTGGGAAGTTCTGGAAATACAGCAAGCACAAGACGCCACAGGTGTGCATTTAAACGACATTTACATTCAAAGCGAGAAGATTCGAACAAGAAACATTTGCTTCGTTGGCCCTTGTTACTACAGCAACTCCCTGTCAGTCATTACTGAGTTGCAGTAACCCCGTGTGTTGCTCCACAGGTCAGAGGAGCCTTTTTTGAGATGCTGTGTGCTCTGTGTGAATTCACACCAGATCTGGTTCAGAGCGAAGCGGCACGACTCTGCCCTGCTGTTCTCCTCAGTATTGATGACACAGACCCTGTTGTGCTTCCTCACGTGTGGGAGGCAGTTCTTCATGTTGTGTCCACTATTCCTGTAAGTTTGAACGACCTGTTCCAGAGGGTCCCAACCCTGCTTCCTCAGAGCCCACTGTCCTGCATGTTGTAGGGGTTCCTCTGCTGCGATGCTCCTGACTAGCTGAATCAGTTCTGTTGGAGCAGAGTAGCATCTAATATATGTTTATATGTTGTCTAAAATTGTGAAGTCAGTAGGTAAATCAAAGATAATTCTAGATGTTTATTGGTAGATCAGGTGAAAAGATATTATTCCCTGTTTTGATACCAGGAAACAAAGCAGAGATATTTCTGAGTGAAAATCACTTGCGTATTGCTAAACTTTTTAGTACTTGCCATTAGCACTTGCCATGTGCAATAAACCCAAAAACTGCACCTCGATGTTTACAGGACTGAGTTGGTATGTTACATGCTACATTTCAGGACAATACTACTAGAAAAAACTGACTCAGCTTTTGACTTGTTTGGAAGCCAGAAGAATATCTCTTTAGTCTTCAAATAAAATGGCAGCATGACTCAATTTGCAAAGCTGCAGTTGAAGGAACTACTGGACTTCAGTGTAGACAAGTAGAGCTTTTGACAGCTCATACTGGCTGTTACGCATGTGGGGTGTAGGTGTGATGATTTGGGTTTGTTATGCAGCCTCAAAAATCCCAGACATGGGCCTGTTGCAGGCATTAGCTCCTTTCACTAAATACTTCAGGTCTGTCTCGCCATTAAAATGTATTTAACGGATCACACTAAATTGTGCAGAGATGGTTTTAATAGTGAAACCATAGGGACTGAACTTCTCTAGTATTGACTGTTAAAAATTCCAAGATAATGAGTAAAAATTCTTTTGAGGCACAAAAACATGTCGAATGTTTTTTCCCCCAAAAGACTTGGAGATGTTTGATAGATGCTTCCTATGCAGGACATATTTGGCTTAATATGCTGATTTCTGAACAGCCAGAAGGAGCATAAAGAGGGTCTTGTGTTTCTGTCTGTACAACAACACTGTGGTGAAAGAGGCTATTGAGACCACTATGAAATCTTCTTGCAAAATATTCTAGTGGGAATTTTGAGATGGCTAAAGCTTGACCCAAACTGGGTCATCAAACAGTCCTGAAGACATCAGATCTTTCTGTTCCAAACAACAGAGGAGGTTGGGGAAATAAAACAAAATCAAGATCAAGACTGGAATCTTGAAGAGAGTCGTGTAAAAAAAAACAATTAGAAAAAAGCGAGTCAGAATTCCTCCTCAATAAGGTGAGAACCTGATGAATACAGAAAACAAATAGTTTTTCTTGAAGCGGTTCTCAACGCAACTCAATTCTGGATAAATTTAGCTTTTCACGCAATGCGTCTCATTTTCCATTTTCTTTCAAATCTACAATTTCTTCTGTGTGATTTCTTAATCTTCTGTTAAATGTTTCAGGATTGTTGGACACATGTAAATGCCAAGAAAGGTTTTCTTCCTAAACTCTGGGCTCTGTTGAAAGAAGGAGGTAAAGGCATGGCTAAAGGGCTGCATCCGAATCTCATGCCTCTCCTCAGTAAACTGCCGCAGCAAATCACCCATCCTGACTTGGACTTCTACACCACTTTTTACACCGCATTCCTGCAAGGGTAACTTGTTTGTGTTTTTATACGTGAAGAGTTATCCGATGTGCATTTTCCAAACGCTATTCCTGCATTTCTGCGTGTTTTGTGTCGGTCAGCCTGTCCAGCGAGCGTGCAGTGACGAGCCCGTCGGAGAGCGCAGTCATAGTGACGTCTTTCGTTGAGTGCTTGAGGTACAGCATGATGCAGAACGCCGGGGACGAGCAGCCTCAGGAGAAAATAAGGAGCATGCTCATTTCCCAGCAGGTGTGATCATGCTGTCATGCCAAATTTTCCCAACATTTCCTGACTCTCAGATGTTTCTTAACAGTGTTTTGCTCTATTTCTGCAGCTCCTACCTTTGATAGAAAAGGCTATTAGAAATTCTTCCCTTCAAAATGGGCCTCTTTTCCTGCTGATCACCGAAATGCTCATTTCCTGGGAGAAGAGGGCGGGATTACACGGTGAACGCGAGGAAAATAACAACAAGGACGTCTTCAAGAGACTGCTAGCTGACTTCTGGGAGGAACTCTGTCTCCTGTGCGTGCGTTTTGTCGACGACGAGGACGTTGATCTTCAGGCTTTGGAAGGCGTAGCCACTTTGCTGCAGGTGAGTTTACTTTTGTGCTTTAGCGAAATGTATCAAGTAAAACATATTTGAAATAAGAGCTAGTTGTTTTCCCTCTCGAATCTCTCCAGGTCATGCGTAATCCTGAGAGAATAAGGAAAAAACAAACCCAGAAGAAGAAATCTGTCAGGATGTGTCTCACGAAGACAGAAGAGGAAGAGAAATCAGTCATTCAGGGAGAGGGAGTCGAAAAGTTTGCGCAGGCTGTGTCGGAGCCTGTGCAGGAGAAGGCGTTTGGGTCCCTACAGACTCAGCATTTTGAAGACGCCGTGTGCCAGCTGGCTCAGCTGTGCCTCGTGCATGTGAATGAGAAAAACTCAGAGAAACATCTTGTTTTTCTGTCCCTTCTCCTGCAGTCTTTCCACACGCCCAGGATTTTCAGTGTAAGTCAAAGATCTATTTTCATTTGACAATGATTTCTCTGCTGCAAAATCTGGTTAATCAAAATCATTTATATCACAATGACATTTCGAATGTTATAGACTGTGCAGCTCTTTGTCTGTAAATACGTTCAAACCAGAACTCCTAAAGTGGCGTATTTACCTTCACACTAGGATACATTTTATCTTACATTTGTACTTATTTCAGACGTTACTTGAATTTGACGAAATTAAACCTGGAGATGATAAATGGACGGAGGAGAAAAATCCATCAGTTCAGTTTCTGCTGAGGCGTGTGGTCGTGTGGCTGGCGGAGGTGGGCCGCAGCGATACCGAGCACCTGGTGGAGATGGTTTTCAGCTCGCTGTCCTGCTGCAGCCAGGAGGAGACCACACACATTCTTAATCACATCACCACGGTAACCTCATCCTCGTTTGTTTGACATCCAACTGAAGTTTTACCTTTTTTCCCCCCCCTTGTTTTTAATGGTCCGTTTCTCTTCTTTCTAGATGGGTTTAGAGTGGAGAATCATCCTGCAAATTATTCAGAGAGTAAATGTTCAAATTTCATCAGACTCAACACCAGTTTGTGGTTTTTGTTTAGGAGAGACTTCTTGACTCTGTTTTCTAACTTGTAAAGGCATGTAAAGATCCCAAGACTCGGGCAAGCTGCAGGGACTGGCTGAAAGGTTCGGTTCTGGGCGAGCAGCTCCTGGGACTGACTGAAGAGCTCTGCAGGATGGAGCACAACTCGTCTGCTCCCAAAACCCCCGCAAGCAACAGCAGCTGGACGCTTATCAGCCTCGTTCTCTCTCAGAACAACAACAATGGTAACTCCAGAGAAATTGCGCAGAAATACTGCAAAGAGTTTCTCTGTGCTTGACAAAACAATAATCTGTCTTACATTTTGATGTGTTTAGAGTCTTTAATTGGGGAGGTGTACATGGAGAAAATGCTGGAGAAGCTCCACACTACTCTGTCCGAGACCAAGAGTCTGTCGGACGCGGGCAACATGGAGCCGCTCATCTCCTTCATCTGCGACGTGGCTTCCTCTTTCTTCTGCTCCGTCCAGGATTGCCTGCTGCTCCTCTCTGCTGAGGAGCTCCTGCTGACCGTCTTCCAGCTGACTGCGCAAGATCAAAGACACACTCGGCTGTCTGGTGGGTCCACACACACATTGCACAAAAATGTCTAATTAAGCTGCGAGAGAAAGAAAGAGCAAATTCATGTTGCCATTACTTTTCAGAATCGCTGTTGGATAAGCTGAAGAAAGTGTGCGTAGCTGGAGTCAGGACACTGGTGCAACACTGTGAAAGCGAGGTTCGCCAAGGCGGCTTCCTGCACAGTGCAGCCGTCTGGGTCATGAAGCAGCTTCTGACCATCAGTCTCGATATTAAAAGGTAAATCTTTGTACATGCATCTTACTTTTTTCAATTGGTCTGTTGTGTTATCTTCAATTATTATTATTATTATTATTTTTTTTTGTTTTAGCTTGCAGGTTTTAGTCGGAGCTGTCCAAAGCTTAGTGGAAACAGTCGTCTCCGTTGGCGACGAAGCACCCGTCGTCCTCAGCCAATTCTTTGCTCTTCTGACACCGAGCCAGACGGAGTGGACCAGAATCCGACACGCCCTGTCTCCTCAGGTCAGCAAGTCCACACCTGACTATGGAAAAATTCAAGAACATCTGTATAGTGATTACAAAGGGAATGTTTTACCGAGGCCTTGCAAAAATAATCCTACTCATGAACTTTTTCACATACTGCTACATTACAGCAAGAAATTTCACTTTTCATTGTATTTTATTGAAATTTTATGTGACCGATTTAGGAATCTTTGTGATTTACTCTTTCCATTTTGAGATGATAAATTGAACAATTTTCTATCAGATGTTTTCATTTTATAGCCCAACTGAAGCCTTAACCCTCTTCCAGACAATCTGCGTTACTTAATCTGTTGTTGAGTAATGTTAAACAGACTGATCAGTTCAAAGAACAGTTGCATTCACACCGAGATTAAATTACACCAAGGTGTTATAGGTAATGTTACCTCTAAAGATGATTGGTTGCACTAGATTTATTTTAGGCCAATAGGATTAAAAGGGTTTTGATACATATGCATTTCACCATATTTAGAATTTAGTAAAAATGTTGGAAACTGTAATTTTTCATCCATTTCAAATTTATTTACTAATTTTTCCTGGTCTTGGATAATATTCCCATAAAATGAATTGACGTTTGTCCTCTTAGAGTGACAAAATAACAAACATTTGAGGGGTAGGAATACTTTGCAAGGCACTGCCGAAAGAAAACATTTAACATTCATGTAGTACCTCCATTTTTTTTTTTTCACCTGTTGTCTTCAGTGGGTCAAATCTCCTTTGCTGTCCAACCGTCACAGAGGAGTTTGTGAAAAACCCTCTAAGGACATGTGGAAGTTCAGAGACTCAAACAGGCTGCCTGCTCACCTCTGTGTCTGTGCCGTCTTGGGAATTGTGGCCCAGACTGCTGCAGTTCTAGCTTCTGACCAAAAGGAGGCGCCACATTCTTCATTCCTCCCAAACCTTACAGGCACAGGTAGAACACAGGACTCTCTGTTAAGAACAAAGTCGTTTTCTTCTACCAGTTTTTGATGCTTTCATAAGTTTGTTCCTATTCAACAGTTTCAGAAGTGTTGTATGCGCTGCAGTGGTGTAAGGAGCTCGATTTCCGGCCCCCAGTAGCATCTGCTTATCCCAACCTGCTGGCTGAATGGGGACTATCAGATGGACTCCACAGCAAAGTCCCAATGAAATCTCTGCTAGAGACCCTCTACTCAAGGTCAGATTCACCTCAGGCTTTCTTTCATTTTTCTAGAAGTAATTTTAAATATTATCCTCTGATTAAATTCTTCTCCTTTTCTGACCATAAGGTCCGTGACAGATGGAGGTCTGTGGTCTCTGACTCTAGAAAACTACATCCGCACCAACGACCTGGCAGCCACTTGCAGGGGAGCTCTAAAAAGACTTTATGGTAGTGCAGACAGGTCAGTAATTTATAAGAAAGTATTTGATTTTCATGAACATTCTTAGCTGTGAAATTGTAGCTCTTGTTTTGTTTTATACTAAATAAGTTTATCTAACCAGTCTTTTCCCAGTGAATCTGAGCAAACTGAGCACGCTGCAGGTGCTCTGCCCACTTATGGCTAAAGAAGACAGAGAAACTCTGATTGCTTTGGCTACTGCTGGAATAATCAACTGGCAAGAGGATGAAAGTGAGACACCATAGCACTGTACAGGAATCTGTCTTATAGATTTATATATGCAAGTAGTAATTGTTGGCTGTGTGTTGCAGATGTTTATGGCAGTCTGGCAGTGCTGCTGTGCTGCCTGAACGCCAACACGCCGGTAGAAGAGGAGGTCATTCAGGCTGTCCTTGCCACTCTGATGGAATGGAGGAACAGCAGGGAGGACTGGTTTCTCTTTAGTTGGTAACTGAAGCAATTTTTACACTAGCAGATATTGCTGTTATGTGCAAGATTTGCAGCATGTCTTTAAAAAACAAAATTAATGTGTAGATTAGACACTTTATGCTTTCAGGACCATAGAAAACGCTGATGTGTCGACTGACGTTGTTACAGATCAGTTCTTCCCCTGATGTTAAATTAGCCACATCTGTGTATTTCAGTGACTTGTCCGAAGCGACATCTGAGCAGCTGAACCTTAACGTGGAGATGATTCGATTCTTGTCTTGGCTGGTGACTCACTGTCCAGCCGTTCTTGGGGGAAACCAGTGGGACTTTCTGCTCTGCTCCATGTTGGCCTGGTTGGAGGTGAGACAAAGATTCTGCCTCACAAAACTATTCACTCCACATTCTATCGCATCACAACCACACATTTCTATGTATTTTACTTCAATAATAAACCGATACAAAGCAGTGCAAAATTGTGAATCAGAGAAAAACAGGAACTGAAAAAGGCTTGTGTGGATTTCCGTTGACTGCCCCTGAATTTGTACTTTGTAAACCCAACTTTCTTGATGTATTTACATCTACTCTGCTCCACAAACAGATTCTTCCCAGTATTGCTCAGTTTTAAACTCCTTCCAGTTTCCCATCAGTTCTGACCAACTTTCTCGTCCTTATTGAATAAAAGCAAGCCCACAGCCTGATGCTGCCACCACCACGCGTCACTGTGGGCTGTTAGTTGTCTTACATACTTTAGTAAAGAGCTAAATTTTACTGTAATCTGACTAAACTACCTTCTTCTCCATGAATGGTTTGTGTCTTCCCTTTAACAAATGCTCTATCTCTTGTAGACCAGATTTGTGGAGCTCATGAATAACACTTCTCCTGTCATCAGGTTCTCTGGGCTGAGCTGCTAACATAACTCAGTTTTTAACTTTATCCAAACCCAGACTGCCAGTGAGAATGTGAGCTGTCTGTGGAGCCCTTGGGCACAGCTGTTTGTGTGCGAGAACTCTGCGTTGATCGTGACGCTGAGCCGGTTCTTCGCATCGCCGTCCTCTGGCGTCCTGGAGAAGCTGCCGTCAGAGCTGGCTGGCGAATGGAAAGATTTCTTCATAGAGGGAATCTACAACCTCCTGTTGCCCCTGCCAGTGAGAATCACTGGTACGTGTGTTGCTTTTATGTTGGCAAGTAATTGTACTGTATTTGGAAAATAATTCAGGTACTACTCGGTGCGCTTAATTTTCCATGAACATTTGAATGTTACATGTGACGTATTTGAAATGGATAAGAGTAAATTTCTCTTAAATAAGATTTCTATCCGGATAGGCTGTTTCCTCACATTGTAAATAATATGATAAGTACCAGTCCTAATCTTAACATCTTTATTCACTTATTATTTCTGGTTCAATCAGAGGCTTTTCCTGAACCGGATGACCCCGTGTTCCCCATGGCTGTTCTCCAGTCGCTTGGTTTGGCTCTGACTTACATTCCAGTCCAGCAACTAAACCAAAACTCCTTGACGCCACGATTTATAGCAGACCAAAAGACCAACCTGCCAGAGCCTCTGCAGACCCTGCTGAACACTCTGTGTCCCCTGCTGCTGTTCAAAGCCAGGCCTTTGCAGATAACTGTTCACCACATGCTGGAGAAGTAAGAGTTTTTCTTTCTTGTTGTGAGAATTGCTTGATTCTGTCAGAAAAACACTTGAAGTAAGTCTGATCTGTTGTGCTCTGTTCTGACTGTCAGGTTAGCTGATGTTTTGCACACAATGTTAAAAAAAAAGCTTCTTTTTGTGGATGCAGGGTGATGCCACAGCTGCCTGAGTGTGATGGCGAAGGCGATAACAACAAGTCTGATGACGACAGAGATGAGCCATGTCTGTAAGTGAAAGTGGAGAAATTCTGTTGCCTCATCACAATGCATAATTGAAAAGAAAGAAATGAAAAAAAAATTTAAACAAATGTATATATTTGTCAAGTTGTGGTGTGTTTGATCTCAGATCTCCTCCAGCTGCGCTCATGGCCGTTCTGTCGACCTGTGAAGAGTTGTGTGACAGCATCCTGGCGGCGCTTCAGGTGGGAGAGTTTGCAGTGGTCCAGCCTCTCAGCGTGGAATACTCCTGCATACTGGCTTACCTTCTTGCATGGAAACTACTCCTTACTTTTTTCAAATCCTCCCCCTCCCATGTGAGTCTCTGTCTAATTTCTGCTGCAAAAGTGGGTTTATAAAGACTAAAGAAGCTGATTTTGATGTACTGTCACACTTTTTTCTTTTATGTAGCTGCGTGCCCATTATGCTCAGTATCTGAAGAGAAGCTGCTCTCTTAACAAGCTGCTGCTCCATCTCTTCAAACTGATGCCTGAGAACCCGACTTGCCCGGGCCAGGGGACAGAGACAAAGGAGAGTAAAACTTTCTTCACAGAGAATCTGCTTCTCACAGTTGACAGTAAGTCACTTTGAAACTTTTAGTATCTTGCAAAGCTATTCCTATCCTTTGAATGTTTGCAGATTTTAACAAACTACATCCATAAATTCAGAAAATCCTGCTAAGTGTAACTATATGTAAATCAAATTAAATAAGATCTGATGCTGTGCAAATGTGTTTGCACCACTTTTCACACCAAGTTACAACAACTTTCAATGTATTTATTGGGATTTTATGTGATAGAGCAATACAAAGTAAAGGATAGTTAAGTGGAAGGAAAAATCCACGTTTTTCAAAGTTTTAACGTCTAAACATTTTTAACATGTGGCATGCAGGTGTGTTCAGCCCAATCATATACGTTAACGGTCGAGTCTGTAAATAAAAAATAAAAAAAAGCAGAGTTCTTCCATTTTTTCTGTGCTGTGAATTGACTACAGAGAATGTTGGCGTCGAGTGGGAGCTCCCCCACCTGGCCTGCAGTGTGTACTACAGCACAGTGCAGGACCTGCCTGCCATGGTGCGTCTGTGGTGGAACAGCCAGGAGAAGAGAGTGAGCTCTGCCGTGGAGAAGTTCACCAGTAAATATGTCAGTCCTGTTCTGTCGGCCCAGGAGATCTCCTCGGTCCACGACAGCACTCAGATGTTTGACAGCATGACTGTAAGTTGGCGGGCTAAATGCGCTCTGCACACCGAACAAGACAGCCTTCAGAAAGCATTTGTTAAACTCTTAATTTGTTCCTGCTGTGAAACGGTAATTTTCTAGACTTAAGTCGTTTTAAAATGTCAAGTTTAGATGTAAGCTAAACACTCATGTCATAATGGAAAGCGGTATGTTTAAGCTGTTTCTATATATACATGTTTAACAGGAATAGATTTCTTGATTTGTCAGCTGTGTTCTCTTGATATAGAATATTGTTTGTAGTTTCTGGTGCAGGCTTTTGCATTTTTTTATGTGAAAGTCTTAGGGAAGATTAAAACCCCTTTTGCTTGATTTTGGTTTAACATTTCATAAACTGCGTCAAAAACATATTGATCATAAGTTTGAAGTTTACTTTTCAAGGTAGAGGAGGAAACAAAATGCTGAGTTAAAAAATGGGTAACTATCAGATCACTATCTCTACATGATGTATGAACATCAAACCAAAATTAGGTTTAGTTTAAAATTGTCACTTTTTAAAAGTGTTTTTTGCTACGGACCTTTGAAAACGTTACATGGTGTAATTGCTCATTTTATAAGTTACACTCTGCTGATACATATTTTAGACAATGCAGTTTGCTAAGGGCAAAAAAACATGAAGAACAGCATTGAGAATATTTTCATCCAGACTTGTCGTCTAGACTTCCTAGTCTCTCTATGAAAAGCCTGCCATAAACTTTAATAATTATTCATGCAGAATGTGAGTGATCCATAAAAAAAAAACAACCATTATAGAGTTGACATGTTTAACAGGATTTTAACGTTATTTACTGGCTTTTTCAGCCTTTCTGTGATCCTTTCTTTGTCTCTTGTCCTCTTCTGCAACTTAAATGAGCAGCTGACATGCTGTACAAAAGGCGTCCAGCATCCCAGTGCTTCGTTATGGCTACACTAGTCAAAATAAAAATAACTGATTCCCATCACCTTTCATTTCTTGGTTCTTTTTCACTCTAAACTAAATGTTTTTTTTTTTGTTTTTTTTAGAAGAAACTTGTTAAATATTTCCATCTTTTGATTGCCAGTAGGTGTGATGTTGAATCATTAACCAAATTTTGTCGTGCATCATTGCACTTTAATGAAGGTGCAACATTATAATGTTAAATTTATTGAACTCTCATTTGTGTCAGTCCATTAAGTGTGATCTGGGTGTTTAATTGTATATCCGCTGCTTCATTATCTGACTGGAAGACCCCCCTATGGTATTAAGACTACATATAAATATATTTTTTAATCACGTCTCCTCAGGTTAAAGCCCGCTCAGCAGCGCGAGAGGTGATTGCCACGTACTCCGTGGATGATATCTACATCGAGTTGGTGATTCAGCTGCCGCAGAACTACCCTCTGGGCTCCATCACTGTGGAGAGTGGGAGACGTGTGGGCGTCGCCGTGCAGCAGTGGAGGAACTGGATGCTGCAGCTCAGCACCTACCTCACACATCAGGTGGAAAAACAATCAATACACTCTTTTAAGGCACTTAAGACTCAGGTGTTTTTAAAGTGCCGAGTATTTTTATTTGCTGGGATTAGTAGGGCAAAAAACAACAACATTGTTTGTACGGTTAGAATGGCAGCATAATGGAGGGCCTGGCTCTGTGGAAGAACAACGTCGATAAGCGCTTCGAGGGCATCGAGGACTGCATGATCTGTTTCTCTGTTATTCACGGCTCCAACTACTCCCTGCCAAAGAAAGCTTGTCGTACCTGCAAGAAGAAGTTCCATTCTGCTTGTCTGGTGAGACATGTGATATTGAAGTATGAATGTGCTTTAAGTAACCAGTGGCAGCCTGCATTGATATTGCCTTTTTCTCTTCTTCCATAGTACAAATGGTTCACTTCCAGCAACAAGTCCACCTGCCCGCTCTGCAGAGAAACCTTCTTTTAGTCCTCTGTGTCTGCTTTGGATGAAAGAAGACGACTCTGACTGGTCGACTGGACGCTCGAATACAAAATGTTTCCAAAATGCTGTATAATTTGTTGGATTACTCGAGTAATTAAAAACAATCTGGAGAAATTATGAAAAATCTAGAGCTATTCACATTTGAACCTCCCGTATGTCCGTACTCGGACATGTGGGTTAATGTCCAAACTGTGTGTATATAGCAGTGCTTTCCCTGTATTGCTTATGTGAAAGACCAATACCCTCTTGTGATCGTTTTTATCTTTCCCGTTATGCAGCGGTTTGTTCTTTGAGTCCCCCACATACATGCAGAAAACATTGTGATTAAACTGATTTGATTTATCACAGGAAGTAAAATGAGTTTTGAAATATGAAAAAGAGCTCGACGTGTGAAAAGCTGGTTGATGCAATGGTAGATCCAAGTCAGTTTTTGATGAAAAATTTCCTAATATTTAGGAGTGCAAAACGACTATCTGATTAGGGACATTTTATCTGTCAGAAGCAGGAAACAGGATAAAATATCTAAATGCACACAATTGTTGGGGCTTGTGTGTCTTACCCTGTGCCTACATCCAACTGTACATGTTGAAAAGTAATTTGAATAAAACATCCTGAATTATATTGGATAAAACGTCCTCATATGTCTCAATATATTGGATCGTCTCCACCAATTTTTGACATAAAACTGTTTTTCTCTCAATTGCTTTTCTTTTTTTTTTTTTTACAGAAGCCTTAGAGATATTGGAACATTTCATGCTTCCCTCTGCTGAAGAGCTTTCATAAAGAAACTGTTTTCATTTTCCAGCAGGACTTTTTACCTGCCCACACTGCCTGATTTAATCATTATGATTTGACTGGGCTGGATTGGCCTGCAACCCAAACCCCCCATTGACAATCTAAGGGATGTTTTTCAAGAGGAAGATGAGAGATCAGGTTTGCTGAAGGCTGCTATTAAAGCTACAGGAAGTCTGCACTGTCTGCCTCCATGTCACAGTGATGCAATCATTTATGCAAAAGGCGATCTGAGAAAGTGTTGAATCCATATATATGGTACATGAACATGCCTTTCAGTGTTAAAAATATTTGTTGTTGGTTTTCGCTCATAGAAATAAATGCCTGAAATATATCACAAGCTAGGCAGATAATCTATAGCTTTTGAACTGAAATATATAAAGTTTTTACTGATGTTCTAATTTATTGCAGGCTTAATAAAAAAAATCTAAGCAACGTTTACAAGCAAAATCCAAAGCATCTTCTTTGCGTTATAGAAAGGAGAACAGTTTAGATTCAGAAATGTGGCTCCAAAAGCTGCAAATCACATTTACTCACTGGTTTTGGTTTTTATTTGTTGAAAACGAGTATATCCGAACCAAAAAAATAAAAGTGAAATCCCTAATTGATAAACTTTCACATAGAGAGATGTGCTCAGTAAATTTAACATGTATGACATGAACAGCTTGAGACTGTTCATGACGGACAAAATAAAGTCAAATTGGCTGAAATCAAGGTGAAGCTTTTCCCTCTTCCAGCCTAAACCTCCTGTTGCAACGTTTCCAAATAAGCGTATCAAAAAAAAAAAAAAAAAAAACTGTGCTTGTTTCCAAGAAAGGGTTGTAATTAGCTTTAGTCCGTGGCTGCTGCACCGGTCCCACAAGCTCATTTGTCTTGGGTCCACCACGTCCTCCTGCTGAATAATTTATCTGCTTAATGGAGACTTGCTCTCATCACCGTTGTTCCTATGGAATTAATTATGACAGATTAAGCATGATCAATGAATTAATCCCTTTGATTTTCTCTGCTGCCTGAAGCCTGTGTGTAAGTGTGTCATTTGTAATTCATTATTGTGGTCAAATTTTATCAATACATACAACGGACATTCATCATCATCTGCCCTTGACCTTTTTAATTGCCATTGATCTGTTTGGCAGGCATAAATATTTATACTGAAGGCTCCCTCTGTCTCATGAGTTTTGACAGAAACACTCACATCAATAGCCTCAAGTTTTATTGCTCATTATCTGCTTGATTAAGCATTGGTGCAAATGTTATGAACTACATGCAGTACAGTCCCGTGTAAAGCCAATTCTTTGCATAGGCTTAATCAATTCTCACCAGAAGGTGGCAGTGTTACCGCACAAAGTCTGGAAGCCTGCAGGAGAACTACTTACCTGCAACAATGGCCATATTACGCTGCCAGGAAAGGCATCGTTTTTGGGCTTTTGGGAGTGGAACCCTCAAAGATTACAAATTTATTATTTATTTACTTTTTGTTTGCTTGTTTTTTGTGACTTTTACTTTTTTAGTAAGTACATAAAGATGTGGATTAAAAGGACATTTCATCAAAAGAATTTAACAGAAAAAGTTCCTTGAAAATCCTGCAGCTTTGACATGCTAGAAATTAAATGTTGTTTTCTTTGTGTCTGAAGTTCATTAGTTCATTGGAGAGCCGGCTGAAAGGCGGCTCCAGTAGTTGATGCTGTTGCTTGCCTCACACAGTTAGAAGTTGGCCGCTCCAAAGCCTGGCTGGTACAGGAGGAGTTTCCATGTTTCCCACGTTCATATGTGGATCTTCTGTGGACACTTCCAGTTCCTCCATGAGTCTAAAATATGCATGTGAGGGTAATTTGTGATCAAATTCCCCTGTAGGTTGTGTGTATGTTTGGTCTTATTCTTCAGATGGTTTCCAGCCTTTTTACCCGATGACTGATGCTGCGATGAAGTCCAGCAGTCATTCTAAGACTTTAAGCAATATTAAGTTGCAGAATTTGCACGTTTTTGTTTCCATTCATAAGTGGGTTTTCTCGAGGTGCTCTGGCCGTCTCTCATGCCTGTCTTGCTATTAGATGTTTTCTTAGGTATGGGTGCCCCCTGTCTCTTGGCCAAATCAACACTGCAGATAAGCACCCACAACCTTGCAAAGATAGGCAGATGTAGGCAGTGGATGTGTGGCGTTCCTACAAAAATATTGATTGAGAGGATGCTAATACAAAACCATGCTGCATTTTTCTGATTTTTATTCCTAAAAAACTTTAAAAAGTTTGTATCTTTTTCATCCACTTCACAACTGTGCACTGGAAATTGTGCTGGCCTATTAAATAAAATTCAAAAAGAATACACTTAGAAGGCACTGTAGCTGTGAAAGTGTTCCCTCCCCTGTTTGATTTTAAGCCACTCACGGGACCCTGCTGTAGTACACCAGGCTAATTAGCAGTCATCCTGGCTGTAGCCACTCTGACCACTGGCCTCTGTGGCTGCACAGCCCAGTTTGTGCAAACTTAGTTGCCTGATAATTATCCAGACCAGGTTAGTTCTCATTTAACTCCTCTAAACCCATTTGTGAGCCTTTTAGCATTCAAAGCAAGGGTAGGAGGCTAGTCGCATCCTGGTCACGCCTCTCCTCAACATTTCATGCTGCCACTCATCTCTAGAAAGAGGATTCGAATTACTGTGTGTGTGCATGTGTGCGTGCGTGTGTGTTTTGAGCCATACAAGCACATTTGCCCAACAGTATAACTGCTAATATTAGTTCCGTTGAATTGAATCCCACACAGTCATTCCGCTTCCCTCTTTGCAGCTGGTCTCCTACTCTGTGCCTCCCTCTCATGTTCTCCATCATGCAGCAAAAAAAAAAAAAAAAATAAAATAATGTTTGAAATCCCGCACAGCGCATAATCAATATCTGAATTTGATTGTTGCCCTGCAAATCTATCAAGATAATTCAATCCTAAAACAAAGCAGGGAGCTTTGCATTCTGGGCTATTTTACTCATGCAAAGGGATCGATTTTATTAACATTTGCAGTTTTCCCGTAATGAAGGCAATAAACAAAGATTATTGACCTCAGGCTATTGGCTTCTACACCTGCATTTGTCTCAGCCATTACGAAGCGATAAGTCTGCTGGGTCTGCCACAGTTTAAATCAGCTGGTATTAGTCTGTCATCACGTACAAGCCTTTTATAGTTTTCTATTACCGCTGCCATGTTGCAGCTGCAGTGGAGGACACCAAAGATCAGGTGACTGAGTGTGCTGTTTTCCAAAAACTGGCTGGTATTCAGAACTACAATGAACGGTTTTCAGAAAGCAACTGAACTAAAAAAAAAAATGAAAAGAAACCAGCCATGTGGTTTGGAGTTGTGCGCTGTTTTACAGTGCAATGCAAAAATGTTCATATTGTTTAATTTTGTTTTTCACATTTACGTCTTTGTACCTCTTAAACAGTTTAAAATATTAAACTCTGTTTTCAACGCAGTAGTTAAAGTACGGGATGGCTAATGGGCAGAATTATATACGTGTTAATAATTTGCTTTTGTATTTCTCAGGTATTTATAAAATAGACTGAATGAACATGACGGTAAAAAAGTCTATATATATATATATATATATATATATATATATATATATACCATATATATATATATATATATATATATATATATATATATATATATATCTCCAGGCAGTTTAATGTGTAATCCATAATTCATTAACATGAGCAATCTGCCATCTGTCTTCCAATCAACTCTGACCAATTTCCTGCCAGTGCTGAAGTTACGCATCATACCATCACTACCTTGTTTCACCATGTGCACAATGTCTTCAGGTGAAGTCCAGTGTTAGTTTTCCAGCACACACAGCATTATTTTCCTTCCAACTCATAATTTTGTACTTCTTCTAGGACATAAAATCCCAGTAAAATACATAAAACTTTATAGTAGCTTAACACAATATGAAAAGTTGATGTAAATACATTTATAATAAACTAATCTTAATACAGCATGTGAGTAAATCACAAAAAAAGACTAATTCTGTCCTGTTTGATTTAGAAGTACTCTCACTAGGCTTTTCTGAATATTCTGTTTGTTTGACTTTTAAAACAAATTTTAAAAGTCTATTTTTATAAATATGTTTTATCAGTCAAAATGCCTGCAAAGTGGCTAAGCATTTCACACGCTCATTTTCAGCCAAAACGTAACCGACTCCTTCACAAGAGGATTCTCAGGCATTCAGAGGCAGTGCCCACAGTTCACATTCAAGCACCATAAGCACAAGCCTGCCAACAAATAAAACTGCCTGTGTTTTTATTTATTTTTTGCCTACCAGAAAACCTTCTGCACATAGCTCTATTGAGCACAACTTCCAAACGTGGAAGCGGAAACAACAGTATGAAAGGAAGTGTGAAGGAGATCTAAGTAGGAAAAGACAATTTCAGATGCAACACGGACAAATGCATGAGAAAAACTTAATGAATATTTCAGGCTGTATGAGATAACTCGTCCACGTGAGGCAGACAGGCAGTTCGCACTGGGAAACCTTTGCTGTCGGTTCTTGATAAATTCACCCTTTACAACTCATTGGGAAGGAAGGAATTAACCCACAATGTTCCACTGAGGGCAGTTCTCCATCATGCCCCTTTCAGTTAATTTAGAGAAACCCATCGGCATGTCCATATATTGTTCCAAAAGCTCCATAAATTGTGATAGAGGCTAAGAAAATTGGCTCCTGACTCCCTGTGGCCAAATTTGATTTACAGGGCTATTTAAATGGCCAGTGTTTCACTGAGGCCTTTGTTTACATAGCTGATCCCTGGGGCACTTAGACGTATCATGCAGCAAAGTAACGAGGTTTGTGATGTACAATGCACAAGGTGTACTAACATTCCTTATAATCAAAGTGTGGAATAAAACCCAAACTTTTCCAGATCATATGGGAGCTGCGTTGGTCAGCTGAGCCACAGCTACGCTTAATTGACAGCTTGCACTGGCTTATAAGCTTTTGCTCAGATAATTAGAGCCTCCCAATGGAATTAAGGAAAACATTAAGAAGATCTTTCTGATTCTTTCTTATGTCTTCAAAGAGGGGGATTTGTGGAAAGAGCAAGCCAACCTCTTGATTTAAGCATTGACTTTGGAGCAGCCTACATGACTTCAACTGCACATCTGAGGCTCAAAACCGGATTACATGGGGCTGGAGGGGGGGGCAAGGGTCAACATTTCTATAATGGAGGTTGACGGTGAGATCAAACTGTGCTTTGAACAAGCATGGATATGAATACAGAATAATAAATAGAGGTAAGGGCTTGAATAATTATTGTATGTCATCTGCTAAGACCAGTGAGATGGTGAACTGCTTCACAAGGTTGAGACAAGTAATTTAAAAAAAAAAAATCTTTTTCTGACATACGTAGGACTGTGTAAGAGAGGAACTGAAGAGAAATGGGAAAATGACACTTTTTTTTCAAGTCGTTTGGCAAAAATAATATTTGAAAAAAAGCATGGTGTACCAAACCTCCCTCAACTCTGATACCCCTACATAAAATCCAGTGCTTTCAGAAATACAGTTGGATCGGTAATATTAGTATACATGATAGAAGGGGAACAGAATTTTGATATACGCAAGAAAATTGCACAGACTTGTTGGGTAAGGGACAATCATTTTATTCTCATGGATTTAGTTTAGTTCACAAAGAAAAATTAGGATCTGAAGCCAGCCTCCTTACTCCTGGAAAAATAAGATGGCGAACATGGAAAATAAACTTTTAAGCACTGCCATATTGGTAAGGCAGGTAGCTGTTTTTGCATTTTACATTGCCAAGCCCATCCAGATTTAACGAGTCATTGTAAAGCAGTCTAATTATTCTTTCAACCCATAAATATGATTTTTTTTTATCGCTTTTATAGAAAGTCACAAGGCTCAAGTAAGAAACTGAGGGGAAATACCATGCCTGCACAATTTAGAGATAAAGACACGAGTTTAGCTCTTTCAGTTACTGCACTCCCTTTTCCTTTCTGCCTCAGCGGTAGTATTTACTGGGTGGAGTAAATCAAAATGCGGTCCCGGCTGGTTCCGCTTGTGCACATCAATCATCACAATGGTGCCACCGATAAACAAGTATACGGAGAACTATGGCTCCACACAGCGCCACAAACGTAGCGAGAAAGCATCAGATCCTGGAAGATTTTAACAATTAGGTAAATCCTAATTGGCAATTACTTTGATTTGTAATCCTAAAGGTTTTTAATGAGCTCATTTAATGGTGCCATGGAGCATGATGGAGAATGGTAATTGGCTTTTATAAGATGTGTAAAAAAAAATAAGTCAAGGTGTGCCTGTGAAGTGGGTGATGCTTATTTTTCAGCAAGCCTTATTGGAACTTTAGGAAGAAGTTTTCTGCTCAGGAATTTTCTGAAAGAATCTCCTGTTCAGTAAAAACCGAACAGAATGACGGATATTTTACCTCCAGCAGCTCAGTTCTTAATAATCTTTTACTGGTGATGAAGTGCCTATGCGCATTCATCTTCAAGGGCAAAGCTGTCTTCAAGGGTAAAACCGAAGGTAGTAAAAGAACACATACAGCTCCTCTTGCAGACGTTTATATTCATTCGTTATCATTTATTATCAAGTTCTAACAAGGTCATAGTAGTCAGGAAAGATTGAGGCCAGGGAGGTAACACACTGAGGCGAGAAGGAATAGTCATCCTTCATAAGCACTGAGAAATATGGCAGAAGGAGAGGAAGGAGGAACAGTGTGAGATGGAGAAAAGAACGGAGAAGAGTGAGCAAGTGTGGAGAAGAGCGTGATTGGGTCGTTTCAGACGGGGAACAAAGAAAGAGGAGGCGATGGGAGAGAGGGCAACGGGAGCAGAGAGAAAAACTGGCTGCCCTACCCTACAGTCGAGTTAAAATGGCAGCTGTCTGAGGGCAAATCTGATGCTGATTCATTCCACTGAGAAATGCGTCTGACTTTACTGATCTGCGGTGCCAGATAAAAGTTTATAATCACTCTTCATATGGCAGCGACGTCATAATAATTTGGGACTTTTGTTTCTCTTAGGTTCTGACTAGTTGTGCTTTAGACGATAATGAAAATAAAAGACCCAACTTCAAGGATATGTCAAAACAAGAATTTGGTACTTGTTTCATAACTCTGGAGCAACAATTCACCTAACTACTACTTTGTCATGGTGGTCAGATAGTTCAATCCATATTTAAAAGTTAGAACCACAAGCAGGTTAAGTGAACTGCACCGTTTGCTGATGAGAAGAGTGTTCAAATATCCAGCCAGATTTAAAACAGATCTATGCATGCGGTTTCTATTTCGTTAAATAAATTTGTAATTGTGACACATACATTTCTGACTGCCTGTCTGAATTTAAGAAGCCAAAAATCAATGATATTTATGCTGATGATAATGGTATGTAAACTTCTGTCCAACACTGTAGGTCAAAGTTTCTACCCACATTTCTTGTTGTTATTTTGCTGATCAGCAGCATGATGTACCTCAGCAGTATGCCATGTTGTTCTTTACCCAACCTTTATCTTTGGGACTTTGGCGTTGCTTGGTGACGGGACCCTCATACATTTTTATCAATTTTCCCTTGAACCGGACACATTGGGTTAATGGCTTATAAATGAAACTAATTATGCATTATGACAATGAAAAGGTAATTTGGCATCAATTACCTTGTACTGCATACCCAGCACACTTTGGTATTTCACTAAATGAGTCAGGAATCAGGACAGGAGCAGAAAAGATATGCTACCTGAAGCCAGCGCTGCCTATAGGCTAATGCTCACATTATGTCTACATTATCTCACTGTGGAAGAGAGCCTTATCAAGGCTAGCAAAAATAACAAGGTAATCAATTAAGTGAACCAGGCAATTAACTTAATTAATTGCTTGTATGCCCAGGAGTTTCCTGACGCTTGAGCTGAGGACACCATTACCACACTGGCCTGTGATTAGATTACAGTGTTAGTAATGCCATTTGAGTCTCAAGTGTGGGAGCTAGAAAGTGGATTCCCTCTGGTTGCTGTAAGCTTCTATCTCCAAATTAACTGTCTCGTGTCCTTCAGCATAAGCTTCACGAGTAAGGAGGCCCTTTGCCCCGAAACAGATTCCACTTTCAGTAAGTCAGTGGAGAACATTGTTACCTTTCCATTGGCGGGGTGAGCGAAGCTCCTGCTGATCAATAATAGCTAGCGGGAAATACACAGCCAGTAATCTCAAATTCTACAAACCAAAAGGTAGAAAAAGTTCATGTTTTCTTTTCCTTTCGATAAATCTTTTGATACAGTTAAGTAAAATGTTAACCACATTTTGATAAAAAGCCATAAAAGGGGACCTTATGCAGTATTTCGTTTTAAGATGACATTTTTAACTGAATATTCATTGTCACTTGGACCGGCGGAGGCTCTGCGTTTAGAAAGGAGGCGAGGCAACAGAATGAAGTCTAGATGGATTTATTTGAAGCTGCAGGCCACGTTTGAACCGACAACCATTTTCTTAGTGAGACAAAGAAGATACTTTGGGCAATTCCAAGACTCATACCGGGTAAAGGAGTTTGTAAAAAAACAAAACAAGAAACAAACACTATTCACAAACCTAACACTAAACAATAAATGGTGCCAATAAATATTTACATATGCATCATTAGAACCAAACAAATCTGAGGTCAATCAAAGAATACATTTAACTTAATATAACTCCTCAGAGCACTACCCCTCTTTTTAGCAGCACCTGGAGCTCCCTTTGCTGCTCCACCCTGCTGAGAAGACACACCCGAAAGCTAAGACTCAAACAATTAACCTCCAATTGAAACAAACTGACATTTCACCCACTACGTCCTCAGTTCTAGTTCATTAGTTTGCAACGTGAACAATCATTCAATGATGTTCACAAGTAATGAACATCATTCATTACTTATGATGTTCAAAGACTCTATATTTTAAAGAGATTATAAAAATGATGTGATTTTAAAGCATCGGTGAACATTTTAAGGTTTTGCTAAAACTCAATTATTGTCCTTTCATGAGGCTAACCTTTGAATATCTGTTTACAAACAGATTAATTTAACTGAAGCATTTCTTTAATTTTATTGTGTTTCACCAAATCAAACGTTTTATAACAAATCTATTCAAAGAAAGTTTTTTTTTTTATTTTTTTTTTTAAATTAGAGAAAGACACGTTGCGTATGAGATTACATTTGGGTCATCACTTCCTGTAATACATAGCTCAGACTGGCAGCAGATAACATCAACCTTACTTTTGTTGCACAAAGGGATCCGTGCATGTCTGTATTCTTGTGAGAAAATCTGCTGACATTTGATTGACACATTGTATTTGCTCATGCTAATGCACAAAGACTTGTATGCATTATGTTTGGCTTCACATTGCCAAGAGAAGAAGAAAAAAATTGAGTTTGAGATATTCAAAGCACACACACACATGCACACACACACACGCATGCACACAAATGGCAACTTGAGGAATCGATTTGAAGTCATTCAGATTTATCCTCCTCTATTTGGCTGCCAGTAATCTCGTGCTGTTTCTCTGTGCAATGTTGAAGATAAGAAAGCCTGTCATCCCTGTTATGTTCTGTGTTTTTGAGCACAGTTCCACGCTCCACCAAAACATCACGGGGCGGATTTTTACCCATCTCGGTCCCTCTGTCCGGCTTTCTCTGGTCTTGTAATGAACATGCTGACAGTCCAATTAGCATGAAGTCTTTTTGGTGGTACACTCCAGCGACATGCCTCTGCAGCTGTCCTGCTGTGATAGCACACTGCACCCCATTTAAGGATCACAGCACAGACACTGAAACACGTACAACCCTATGAAGGTAAACAGGACGCTCTGTCTTCTGGACTTTGTGATATCCGGGTATTTCTTGCAACTTTAAAAATGTCTTTAAACAAGGCTGGCAGTAATGTAAGTTAAAAAGATGGATTAAAACATGTAAAGATTTGCTTTAATGTGAGGGATACGTGTTTGATATGCAGTGCAGGTGCATCTCAGTAGATTAGATTATAGAAAAGTGGATTTATTTATTCCATTAATTCATTAAGAAAAATTAAACTCTTATACATTTCACAAAAAAGTGGTGCATTTCAATTTTGTTTCTGTTATTTTGATGATTACAGCTTACAACCTGAATTTTAAATTTCTAAGAAAATCAGATTATGGTGATGTTGATCTATTGAAAAGTCTGCCTATGTTCTGCCAGTAAAGGGACTCAATATTTGTCAGAATTCCTGTTGTCTCTTCTCCTCCTTTTGGCAGTGCTTGATAAATTCTGCACAGGGTTTAGTTCAGATCAAAGACAATGACAGTATGATCATTAAAACACATATTGGTACTTTGGCTATGTGGCCAGGTACCTCATCCAAATGGAAAATGAGGTCCATAAACCTCTACGAAGTTTTTCAGCAGAGGCACTGACACCATCATGACTCTTTATATCACCACTGGGTGTGGGCACTTCACATTGGACCTTAAAACATTTAGTCTTATTCAGTGTCTGGGACCTTGGAATGCAGTTCATTTAATTTAAAAAGAGAATTTTGGACATTTGAGCAACAGACCAGCTCGTTTTCTGCTTGGCCCTGAAAGGACACTTTTGATATCTCTTGTTCTCTAGTGTGCTGTCACCAGGATTCTTGTAGTCCATTAACACAGACACAGTCTCTTGATGCTCTGAGTCCAGTCATAGTCTGAACCTCCCCAAACTCATGATTGGGCTTTGCTTTACAGTCTACTACTCAAAGCTGTGCTTATTCCTGTTGCTTGTGCACGATTTTCTGCCAGAATATTTTCCTTATACTCAACTTTCCATTAAAATGCTTGGATACACAAGTCTGTGAACATCCATATTCGTCTGCAATGATATTTGGTGGCTTACATTTTCTTATGGAGGGCATCATTGACTGTCTTGATAACTCTCCTAGCTTATTTAGCTTCAAGCTACAATCATCAACATTAAGAAACGTAAATGATTGGAACATAATACTGTTTACATTATGTGAGTTGTACTTTTTGAACAATCACTGAAATAAACTAAATTATTTACAGTAAAATGGACTTGTACATATTTTTTTTTGTACAATCATTAAGATGGAGTTTTCAGGTTGATGTTTTTTTTAACACATACTCTCCAAAGTCTGTCAGTTCAGAGTGCATTTATGGACTGAAATGAATTTCCTGAACACTTATCCTCTCTCTTCCTAACCACTGGTTATGAAATCTTTGCACTATTTTCATCTGAACTCAACTTCAAGCTCTGAAAAAAAAAAAAAAAGTCTTCTTATTGCTATAAATGATTTATGTTACAGGAGCTTGAGGAATTTAAGCCATCACATTTTGGTTGAATAATTGGAAGTAAGTCTTCACAACAAGAGCCTTGTAAGTGGACCATCTTTCAGGTCTGCACCTGAGTAATTATGCTGCAGGTGAGGGAAGTAAGGGTGGGAAATCGGTCTCGTTTTAATTGAGTCCCTCTGAGTAAACCGGAGAAGTTCACCCATCACTCAAACACATGGCTCCTATTTTTAAACACACACACAACCACAATGGAGAGGCCTCTGCTTAATAGGCTCCCATGGGTCATAATGTTATTGTTGATTTCCATGCAGAAGACACAAGGACTAACATAATCAAATTTGTGTGTAAACATGCACAGACAGACTCTGCACGCACGCATGAATGAATGCATGAATCCTGCCTGCTGAAGGATCTCTCTCTATCCGACTCTCTCTTTCTCACACACACACACACATGCACGCGCACACATATTTCACACTTAAAAACATCCACAACATCCAGACGCTCAACAACATTCTTTTACTGCTTGTTTGAAATGCTTCTGTACACCTGAATATGAACCAAAATCTCTGCAGTGAGTGCAAATATTTCAGTTCTGTTTGAATTATTTAAAAAGTATTTCTTTTCAAACTGTCCCACCTGTGGTACTTTGGACAGTTTGCTTTTACTAATACATTTCTTATGGACATAAAATGATTAATTACAGGTTTTACTTTCTTTTTTCTGACCACTCACTTTGTGGATAAAGCCCCAATACATTTTAAAAACAAGGATGCTTCACCTTTTAATTTATACAAAATTGTTCTTTGTACACATGTTTTATTTAGTCATGTACAAGATTCTTGTACAACTTTTGTTTGCAGCCAAGTTTTTTTTTTTTGTTAATGCTGTTGAGGTCGGTGCATTGGGAACACCATTGCAGAAGCTTAATTTTAGCCTCCTTTATGCAGTCAACATCCAGTTTTAATGTGTGTTTGTCATGTTAGAATAGCTGACTGTAATAAAGCCCTTAATGGCCATCCCTGGTGAAAATAAATTTGCATTGATGGTCATGAACGACTGAGGTAACACCTAGGTTTGAATCCTGCTATGAACTTGAAACTGATGCAGCAGCTTGAGCCACTGTCCAGTGAATTCAGTTTCATGTCGCCACAGACTGAGAGTGAGCTGACCATTTAAGAAACCTCCTAGATCAACATGAAGACCTTCAATCCTGACTGAAAGGACAAACATTTCATGGACAGATGAGACCAGATTGAATTGTTTAACCACAATGACAAGATTTACTTTATCTTACGTACAGCGCTGTATAACGTTAGTGTTTCATGTATGTTTTATTGTAATCCTAGGTGGATTAGGGAAAATCCAAAGCAATAGAACTTTAGTGTTCTGTTGAAAATGTAGCCTCGTGTCTTAATAAATCACATTATTATTTAAAAATTTGATTTTGTATTTACTCTATTCACTCAAGTCATCTTTATTTTTCTTTTGTTTTCACTGATCCAAAACATTTTAGTGCCACAAAGACAGAATAAAAACTGACGAAACTTGTTTGGTACCAAATACTTCTACACAGCCCTATAAAAAGAAAAAATCACAAAAAGCTCACCTGCTCAAGTCATCAAATACTTCCACACAGCCCAATGCAATACTTCTATTCTGTCTTTGTGACATTTTAGTGTCACAAAGACAGAATAAAAAACTGAAGAAACTTGTTTGGTACCAAATACTTCTACACAGCCCTATAAAAAGAAAAAAATCACAAAAAGCTCACCTACTCACCTCCTTTCTCCATGTAGATAGTTCCAGGCTTCTTTATAAAAACCCATCCAATGTAGAAGTGATGAAGTTTCATGAATAGAGTCTGTACCAACCAAATTTTAGTAAGGCAGAATCTCCTCTGGTCTTGGCTTTTTTCAGACCAGCCATTATTTTCAGCCTTCGGGTCAAACTAATTTGAGTTATATAGAAGCTCACTTTAAAAATCCTACCCTTAAATATAGAGGGGAGTCCTATTCATATTTTTTTTTACCTAAAAGTAAAAACAAAATGTAAAAATATAGATAGAATAGAGATATCCTTTGTTATTTCACAGTATGTATTGTGTTTAGGGACACATCACATTTTCTTCCTGTCCAGTTAAACATTATCAAGGCAGAGGAAGCTATGAAGAAAGGTAATAAAAGTGTAATCTACCTTGGGTCATAAACGAACCGGTCCAAATGCTCATCACATCCCTCCTAATGTGAAAGGTTTAGTCTGCATTTAAAGGAAGTGTTACCGATTTTACAGATAAAGGTAAAAGGTAAACCAAACACCAAAAATGTAACTTCAATTTTACTTGATTGCGTAAAAGTAAAATATATTCATCAGCACTGGTAATATTGGAAGCCCATCAGACCTTTTATTTCATTTAACAATGTTGCATGCTAAGCCTGAGAGCTCTCTAATCACTGGAAGGAAAGAGTAAGTGTGTCATTTGCAGCTACTTTCTGGCTTTCTTTGTTCCTGAAAGGTCACTTGTGGTCACTGGAGGATTTGAAAGGTCAGTGCTCAAAAAGACAATGCTACTCAGTGACACTTTCGCACAGTTTGATTTAACTCCTGTCGAGTGTTAATTCTAAATTCCAATTTAATTATTTTGGTGAAGGACATTCAAATCTAAAGTAAAAAGAAGAGACAAAAAAAATGTGACAGAAGTATTTTTTCTATTCGTTAAATAGGGAGTGCACTTACCCATAGATGATTTTTTTATTTTTTTATTTTAGTTTTGGCATGTTGGTATAATCCGTCTGACACTGAATAATTTATGAGATCTCACTCTCTCGGTGGCTTAAAGATATATATTATAAAACAGTACTACAAACTGTAAAAAAGGAAATATTCTGCCACTGGTGGATTGCCTTGGTGGGTACTAATGAGCTGCAGAGCTGGTATGTTTTGATTTAAAGTAAACCTTTAAGAATTTTTTTTTGACCTTTTTGAAAAATGTGGTAAAATATGGATGTAAGCAGATTGTCTATTCTACAATTAAAATATAGGGAACATTTAAAAAAATGATCTGAGCTTTTGTTTTATTCTTAGTTCCAGTTTTGTACAATCAAGATGTTCATAAAACATTTGATTTTGTAAGCATTTTACAGAATCAAAAGTAGTATTTACTAACACTGGTGTCCTTATGAAACCAGCAGATAGTTGAACGCATTAAACCAACTAAACAATAAAGTTGTTCAAATCAATATGAAAGTGTATTGACGCCTCAGAAGTTCTACAGTAACATAGTTTGCTTTATATAGTTTATATAGTTTGCTTTAAATACCAAAATATAAGGAAAGTTAACAGACAACTTGTTATGAACCAGCAGCTGCCTGACCAAATTGTAAAATTCCTAGCAGAGTTAAGTGAAAGTGCACAGAATGTAATGTTGGATAAACAGCCTGGGCAGCAGAACCATTAGCTATCCATACCACTGGTTTTGCCTGTTTGTCCCCTGGATAACAGGATGGATTTTTCACAGCTGTGAAAAGACATGCAGCATGTACATCTCGAAGTAAAACACTGCTGGGTTTTTGTTTCACACCATCTCCAAAAGAAACATTCCTGAATTCAGCTGCATTTCTCAGGTCTCCAGTGAGATCTGTATGCTGAAGCTAGGATGAATAGCAAACTTAGAACTGGAATCAGTAATGAAGGTGGTGGAAACTACCATCCATCGACCAGCACACAGCATTGGTTACTGGCGTAGAGAACGAACGCAGTCTAGTGACCAAGGAACCTCAGTGATTTTATTATCAAGTCATCCTGCTGTTTTGGTGCCACGAGACGGGTCGGATGCAAGTGCTGTTTGAATTCCTACATCTAAGTAAAATCTTTGCTTAATTAATATCCTCCAAACAAGAGGTTGATTCATTATATGTATTTTACTATCTGTGACATGGAAATTAATATTACAATATATTGGAAGGATTGTTTCCCCTTGACCTCTGACCACCACTAGCAGAGAAGGCGGGTGAAGTGTCTTGAGCAGGAGCTGACTACAGGTCAAAGTCCTACCAACGTCACCACCATGGTCCCGTACACATCCACTCTTGAATGGCTGATTTTAAAAATGAAGACCTAAATTACTGATTTCCTGCCATCATTTACTGGAGTATACAGTCGAAACATGGGGAAAATGAGAAATTAGCTCATTAATATGCAGTTTTCTTGTTTTTAATGTCAAATGCACATTATACTGTAAAATCAGCCATTAAATGTGCATTTTAACACCATCTTTCAAATTGCCTAGAAGGTCAAACAGTGCAGCATTTAAAATGGACTGATGGGAAGTGAAAAATGATTAGAGTGTAACCTTAAAAATGAATAGTGTTTCTCATCAGATTAAACATGTTAAAAGAGGCTCTTGTTAAATTTAAATCCCAATTTAAACAAATGTCTGTAGAGGTTTACACAAGTATGAATTTTGCACAGTTTCCTTCACTTGCAGAATACTTTGACCACATTCTTTAAATTCTTCTCTGACCTCTCCAATTTGCATGTCCCTCCGACCGAAAGAAAATCTGGTGATCATTTTTCTCCGCTCAAACTATTTTTGCAGGCATCGGGAGGGTAATAAAACACATCTAAGGCTTGCCTGCGGTCTTGTCATTAGTATTCATCTCGCTGAAAGATTGAAAGGAGTTTGTTCTGGACAATAAAATTACCCCTCGACTTTTCTTTTATTTTGCGCCTGGAGGAAGGTACTTTGGAACACCTTTTGATTTAGAGGGCAGCTATGAACACTTCCAGCTGCTGCACACGTACATGGTATCAGGTCATGAATGTTTTGGGGAAAGAAGCAGCAAATTTGATCCTAAATAGTTGATGTTCTAACTGCAGCATCACTTACTACAAAATACATAATTTTTTGCCCTTATAGGTCATGTTTCATATATTTAGCAATGCCTTTAATAATATTGCTTTCAAGATGCCACCTGAAATGGACATTAACTACTTTTCTTTCAGACAAACATTAGTTTTTGTATTAATAAAATCTTCACTTGTCAGTGAGAAATGTTGCTGTTTTCATTTTTATCATGCATTCAGGAAAAAAAAAGGCTTCCTAAATTTTAAAGTCATGACTATGTTCTTTGAACAAATTACTTCTGGACATACCAGTAGATTCTAAACTTAAGAACAAGAAAAAAACAATTTGCACCTTGTTTTACAGTACACAGCTGTTACGTTTTCAGGTGAAAATAAGTATTTTTCTCTCTTATTTACTTGCATAAGAGGTGCATCTCAGTAAATTGGGATATGATCTCAAATAAGGCGTGCTTGTCAGATTAAAAATACGTCTTGAACTTAACTTTTAACCAGGTATTAAACATGCTTTTCATAAAGGTCATATTTCTGTATTAGAAATAATTTTTTATTGGTCTGATGTAATATTATAATCTTAGATTTTGTGTTCAGGTTAACTGTAAGTGGAAAATTCTCATAATTAACAGAAATAAAGGCTTGAAAACATCAGTGTGTCGTAATCTAATGTGTTTCACTCAGTGAACTGAGTTACTGAAATAAATGAACTTTTCAATAATATTTTTGTTTATTGAGGTCAATTTTAAGTCTTACTTGTCAGGTTAAATTTGGTCAATACTTTGACGAAACCATTCATTTAAAAAATACACTTTGATCTAAACCAATCCATTAGATCATCAGCTGTATGTGATTACAAGGGTGTTCAGCCATCTTTCTATCAACTTTGACTAGCTTTCTTGCCCTGACTGAAGACAAACATCCCCTCAGCATAAGACTGCCACATGTTTTATGGGGGAACAGTCTTTACACAATGCAGAGCTGTTGTTCCACACATGGCACATATTGTTTTAGACCAAATACTTTATTCACTTTCTTTGGCATGTCACTGTATCCCCATGGTTTGGAGCAAACTGCCGAAAACCTCAGTCTGTGTGTAATATTCAACATAATGTGTTTAACATTTTGGAATTGAGTTACTAAATATATTAACTTTTCAGCTATGTTCTAATTTGTTGAAAAAGTCTCCTTAGAGAAGTTGCTTTTAATGTGATGAAAAGTGGAAACCTTCAGAGCGTATGAATACTTTTGTAAGAAACTGTATTTAGAGTCTCATTTTCTCTAGCTTGTCTACTGATAGTAAAAGGAAAAAAAAGACTAAATGAAATATTTTTATTTCCCTCTCACTGACTGTGTAAATTGGATTTAGTATACAAACTGAGTTGATTCTCTCTTCTAAATATGATGTTTTTTTTGTTGTTTTTTTTTGCAAATCAGACAGAATGATGTGTTGATTAGGTAATTACGAAATTACACAGTAAATCAAGCTCTTTCTGTCGAATTTTAGCCATTTTCTCTTTTGCAATGCCAGCTTTGCGGAAGAAGGCAATTGCCAAATTTCATGCTTATTTTACCATATGGCAGTTCAAAACTCAAACATCACATTCCCGCTGTAAGACGAGCTCAAGCTGTGGCAGAGACAAGATGTGCAGCAGGTCTGCTTGGCATGAAATCTAAAGCTGTGCCTTCCTTATCTCCATGCATCCTAACTAATGCACATTTTAATTTTTGAGTAAAGTTTGAGGGAGGTTTTGAACCTCCCCTGCTGTCTGAGTGATCAAATGTAACGATATGATGATTTCACGAGAATCATCAGATACTGTGACATTCTAATTGCACGTCTGAACTTTTCACAAAAAAAAAAAAGAAAAGAAACCTTGCTGTTAGTATCGGTGCTGCTGCTTTTCTGTTTCAACTCACGTTCTCTGAGGAGGAAATTAAAGTCTGCAGAAGCCTGTGCAAACCAATCAGGGCAGAACTGAACACCATAGCTGATAACTGCATAATGGACACACGCAATCTACATGCGCACAAACACAAAAGGAAGGCTTACCCCATTGGCAGCTGCTTAGATCTGGGCCAGACGAGGCCTTGGAGGTGGAGTGAAGCAGGAAAGATGGTGCGACAGCAGATCGTAAATGTGGAGGGACCTCGGGGCTGATGTCAGTGGGTAGTTGTGTGTAATAGAAAAAGGAGAGTGATGGAAAAAAGAGACCTCACAGGGTGGAAAAAGAGGATGAACTTTATGGAGCCCCTTTAGCGACAAAAACAAACCCACATTAGACGTTCCTTTCAGCAGATGTCGCTTTCTAGAAACTAATTTGGACAATTACAGTGACTGCACAGATAGCCAAATATAAAGAGAACCGTCTAACGTGAGGTCATGACCTTCTAATTTTTGCATCTAAAGTTTGTTGATAATGCATAACTGCTGAATGCATTTTGATATGCAAACATTTTGTATTGATGACATTAATTTCCATATGAATAAAAATATACACAACAGAAATCATATATTTATGTACACTGCATAAGAAGACATCTTTTTCTTCTCCCAAATTTTTCTCATTTGCTAAATGACAGAAAGAAAAATACAAATAAATATGTAAGCATACACATACGTATCTGCATATGTGTATATGCTTAACATGAAATGTTACATTTGTTGTTAAAACAAGTTCTAAGGTATGCCTCCAGTTTACTCAAATGTTATGACATTACAAAACAGTTACATATTTATGTAGGCTTCCCTAATTGTTTAAAGGCTTGTTAAATGTAGTGTAAACTTCTGAATTTGTGGAAAGTAAACATATAAAAATATCTTTCTGCTTATTCTGCTTATTAAAAGTCTATTTTCAGTCTATTTTTTCAAAAATAGACTGATATAAAATCAGAATAGTGTTCCCTGATTCACTGAGAAGGAAAAAAAGCTGCAATTGTTTATACAGTGTATGTACATAAGTCTCTGGTTTCGGCTGTAATTGTATCTCCTAATGCTAAGTCTAAGTTTGCTTCACCTTTTCCCCAGCTGTGGAGTTTTGAAATGCTAAATTGCTCCCAGCCATGAGGAGGCTTTTAGCTGTGGGGCTACAAATGTCCTCACATGATGCTGGAGCATGTCTGCTTTGCTTACAGCATCGGAAATGTGCAACAGAAGTTAAACATTAGATGTTTGCTTAGAGTTTAGCAGAAGGCCCTGCTCTGTCCCACAGTGATGGCACATCTTTAATAAATATTTATAGAGGGCACAAGGGGATATTAAAAAACATGACATGCTAAGGTGGATTTTGTTCCCAAGGAGATAGAGATCTGTGTAGAGTTAGGAAATGAGGTGATAGAATGGAGGTAAGGCAGCCATTTGTTTGGTGATGGCAGACCAACAGATGACTTTTACAAGGACAAGTTTGACAGACATGTCTTTCAAAGTCTACGTGTCGGTAGTGCTAAGCAACCAACATGCAACAGTGTAAAGGGTAATTCAAGGATAGTCACGTCTTACTGAAGGTAAGGGAAAATATCCAGAGTAGTACAGAATGTATGTATGTATGTATGTATGTATGTATGTATGTATGTATGTATGTATGTATGTATGTATGTATGTATGTATGTATGTATGTATGTATGTATGTATGTATGTATGTATGTATGTATGTATGTATGTATGTATGTTGACTTCTGAATTTGTGGAAAGTAAAACGTATGTGTGTGTATGTGTGTAGGTGTGTGTGTGTGTGTGTGTGTGTGCGTGTGCGGTGTGTGTCTTTATGTACGGATGGATGGACAGACAATGTCCAACAAAAGTATTCATACACCTTAAAACATGTTTTTACACATCCCTTTACAACCACAAATGTCAAGGCAATACCCAGTGCAATTAATTGCTTTCCAAAGTCAACGAATAGGTGAATTAAGTCTTCGCTTAATTATCATCTCAGTAAAAAGCCAACTGATTTGGAAGGCCTATAGGGGATTTGTTGGAGAAGATTAGCACACAGAATTAAGTCTAAGATAGACATCAGACTACACATGAAGAAAGTTGTGAATTTTAAAGCAGCGTTGGGTTATAAAACAATATCCCAAGCTTTGAACATGTCACCGAGCACAACGTCCATCATCTGCAAAAGGAGGGATTATGGCACAACTGCAAACCTGTAAAGACACGGCTGTCTGCTTTAATGGACAGACTGGACAAGAAAAGCTTTCATCAGTGATGCAGCGATGTGGCCCATTGTAACTCTAGAGGATCTGCAGAAATCCACAGTTTAGTGGGAGACATGATATCTTTTCCAGTAGCAGGATATACAACAGAACTTTAGCTTCTAAATGAGAAAATAGCCCCTGTTCTTTTGCTACAGAAGATATATTTACCTCTGAATATTTTTGTTAAATGTTATATAACAGTATAAACAGCATATGATAAGGAGACATGTAGACCATTAAGCTGTATCACCTTGCCTTATATTTTCTAAATACTTTGTCTAGTCCATTTTCTGTTGTTGTAGCAACTATTTATGTCTACATCCCAAGATGGGGAAAGAATGTTTGTCATACAAACAAGTAATACAGATTAAATATACAAGTAAATAACTTATGTTGAATAAATAATGTATAATAATACAGCAAAAGAAAGCTATATAAATTTAACAGCATAAAGCAGATATAATCAACCAGTGAGCTTTTGACCACTAGGTTTTTAATTTGGACAGTTTTCAGGGTAAAATTTGATATTTGAAGATTTTTAGAAGTTAAATTGAAAGGCATATTCCTACATAAGTCAAGCTTTAAAATTGATAACTATGCATACATTACTTTCTGATCACTGTTTCTGCTGTGATAAAAAAAAGCAAATATATTCAGTGTTTTTAAGAATATTTATGCTTTTAATGTGCTTCTAGGTACGGTGTCTGCTAAACACTGTTGGCAACTCAATGTGGGATGCCCCTTCATCTGCAAACAGGGAAAATGTTGACGCAGCAGCTTTGCCAAATATAAGATCACAACTGCACTAACACAGCAAACCCGATGTCAAACTGCACCTTCTGCTAGACACTAAATGTGCAGAGCGGAGCGGTGTGTACCTTTAATGATGTGCATGATTCAGAGTTTTACCCGTGCGTCTACCTTCCATCAGCAGCCAAGACTCAGAACACTCTGCTCCTATTAAAGGGGAAAGTGCTGTTCTGTTCCCTTTATTTTGAAGTCACTGCACAAGTGTTATCTCTGCACTTACCGTAATTGAACTAAAAGTAAGTTGAATTACTGATTTAAAAAATGTGAGGTAAAACTAGTTAATGTAGAGATCATGTTCCTGTTAAGCCTTTAATTTTACAGAAATTGATTAATTTAATGTGCATCTTGTATTTCCTGAACTGATGGGTTAAGGTAAAAAATACCTGTAACACTGGAAATACTGAATTGAGTGACTTCTGAATGCAGTCTGTTCCACTGGCTTTTATTCTGGTGCACCCGATTGAAAGGGGGTTGATTTACGCACAGAACGTCTTTCAGATTTTTAGGAACAAAACACAGATTTTAGCATTCCAGGTAAATGTTCGAGTAACCTGCAGAAATTACTATGAACTGAAAAACATGAAACTGCATGGGTTAATAGAAAATATCCCCTAACGTGCTTCTAATGCTCTTATTTCCCTTGAGTTCAGTCCATAATGTCGCACCGCTTGAAGCAGCTTTGGTTTCAGAGACTTTATGGTGATGCGTGGTGTTGAATAGCACTTATTATGACCCTGCAGGGTTCATTAAAATTAAGATGCAGCTCTGATTATGTTCAACATCTGCTTCATATTAGAAGATTTGCTCCGAGGTCACAAATCCCTGGGGATATGATCTCCCCCGATGCAAAGAAGACATTGGACCATCAGAGACGGATTAATTAAGCCCTTTGCTCCACAACATGCAGGCTTAAATAACACCTAATTTTCATAATTGAGGATTTTAATATTCCGCCTGCAGTTTAGTACTGACAGGTGATGCATGGTTGTTTAAGGGAAGAGTCTCCTGATTCCCTCAGGGCTTTCCCTATAGTAGTGCCATTTTTCTTATTTTCTTTATTTCTAGTACCCTTTACCAGAGTGGTAAAAATGCATAGGTATCAAACCAGTTCATGTTTATCTACAGCTCATAGTATGCTGCTTATCTCTAAAGATATCTTCATCTTTTACTCAAAGACATCTTTTGATTTCCTCCAAGAAATGTGTTCAATGTGGAGGATCACACGTAAAAGCTCTTAGTAATCTGTGTGAGAAGCTGACTGACAGAACCAGCTCTTAAGTACTTTATCAGAGATCTTCTGAGGGGTATTTCCCTCATTGATAGTTTCTCTCATGTAGTGGACATCGCTGCCTTGCCATTAATCAAATCATATCAGAGAAACGCCTCTGAAGTTTGGGGAAGTTAAATGCAAGTCATCCATCACGTTACGGTAGGCCTTCATAAGGGAGAGATGTGGACATTTTTCTTGTCAGATGTGCGTATGATCTATATGCAAAGTCAGGTTCTTCTCACACTTAATTATTTTGGGAAGGTTTCCCAGCAATAGAGCAGCAGATGAAAGGCTGAGGGGCAGAATGCATGAAAAGTTTCAGCAGAATCAGGAGCATATGGGTAGCAGCAGAAAAAACACAAAGGTAGAGAATAGAAAAGAGACAGAAGGGAAATCAGATAATGTGAAGACGTGGTTACTCAGAGATAACATCAATGTTTGATACATTCTTGTAGTGACTAAATTTGGCTTATGGGCTAAGAAGGAATCAGTCTAAGACCTGAGTGACAAGCAAGGAGGAGGATTATCAACAACCAGTGAGAGGAAACTTGACATGTTTTGAATGGCCTCATGCTACTTACTCGTGTGTGCCTTTGTGTGTACTTGGGTAAATAACCAAATTGTAATTGTCTAACCTAAATTAAAATTTTTATTTCACTGTCATTTCTGCCTATTAGTCTGTTTCTGATAGTTTGGCTCTTAAAATGAACAGTTCAGCACTGGTTCCTATCCCTGGCAGCCATTGAGCGAGACGCTGGCAACACCCTGAACAGGTTGCCAGTTCATCACCTTGAAACGCAGAGGTGGACTGGACGAACAACAAACGCACACACGCGCGCACGCACGCACACACACACACACACACGCACACACACGCACGCACAGTCACATCCAAGGACAAATTAAAAAGGTCAATTAACATAACAGGCACATTTTCAGCCTCTGAGAGGAAGCCAAAGCACCCAGAGAGAAGCCTCTCTCTGGGTAAAAAATATACACATACATACACATCAAGAGAACATGCAAACTCTGTGCAGAGACCCTGGACTGGATATGAACCCAGCACCCTTTTGTTGCAAGAAAGTGTATGCAAATTTGTGTCAACACAAATTTATAACATACTCTAACTGCTGTTATCTAAAACTGAAAAACAACAATGACTGCGCTCCTGTTGCTAAAAATATTATTTTGGTTGCTGCTGTTACAATAATGTTTTTATTAGGACCGGTCACCAAATTTAGTTAAAAAGTTTAAAAGTGCTTATTGCTATTTTCATAGTAACACAAGGAAACCAAACTGATATGAATCAGTCAGGCTTTATGTTCACACAGCCAGTTAACAGTTGACATGCTGTGTGAAGTCTCGCTAACTATAGCCTTTAGTTGCTTTACTTCATGGTTAGGAGCTTTCTTAGTTTTATTGCTATAGCAACCTGTTTCCATGGTGATGATAATTATTTTCTAACAGCTGCACTTACTTTGTTTCTTGAAGCAACATAAATTTGCAAGCAGCCGCCTTTCAGTTTCCTGACTTGCAGTGCACAGCAAAAGGCATAAAATGAAACATTCTTGGTGTTTTGAAACTGTAGCCCATGAAATCCCCCATTCCACTGGCAGGTGTTCATGAGTTCAAGATTATAAATCTATATAAGATAGACTTTAGGTTAGGGTTGTTATTGGCGCTGTCAATCGATTAAAAAGTCATAATAATATTAATCACACTCTTGCACTCTGATTAATCATAGCTAATTAATTATTATGCTTACTGTAGGTCTGACCCCTAAACCTGAGAAGTCACATGGTTTTTGGATGTTTGCTTTTGCACAGACCCTTCACATTCAATGAGGCACTCCTTGCTCATCTTTTCATTCGTGTTTGCCACTCTGCATTGATGACTCCAGTAGACTGTGCCTGTGTGTGGTGCTGCTTTGAACTAGGTGACCCTGTGTGGAAGAGGGTCTTCAAGGTGTTTAGGATGGGGTATGGAACTTTTATGTAAAAAAAAAAAAATATGCTTTTTACATATTTATAACTGTGTAGCATGAGACAGATAATCTGTGAATTTGAAATCCAGTGCTCCCAGTGATAACTGCAGAATTACACAGCTCATCAGAAACAACCAATCAGAATCAGGAGGAGGGGTCTTGAAGGTGTCAATCATCTTTGTGTAAGTGCTGTTCACACCTTTCCAATAGCTCTCTGCAACACTACAGCTTCTTTCCAAGAGCAGAAGGTACCATGAATAGCTAGCATGGCCACTGATGATGATGGCAGAAAAACAGTTTTCCTGGAACAGTAAGTTGTTTCTGTCATCAGCACATTTAGCAGCGCGTCCACTAGGTTCAAAAGGGGCATGAAGACATTAAACTTATTTAATCATACAACTCTATGACATAAATAATCTTCTCATTTCCTGTTTCCTTTCTAAATCAAAAAGAGTTCTTAAGTCAGACGATCTTAAATAAACAATCGTAGTTATCAAAGAACAAAGGTCATTTGATCTTTGTTAAGCTGTATGAGGAACATATTATTAGTTATTAGTCATAGGTATGGTGTGTGAGAACCTTAGATTCTGTAAAACATAAAATCTTCAAATCTACAGGTGAACGTAATGCCTCTAAGTGTGAGCTGCGTATTTGGTATAGTGAGAACATTGATGTGGAAAAACTTAGGAAGTGAAATGGGAAAACTCAAGTTGACGATTTTGTCTATTTAGCATCAAGCTGTGGCCTCATAAGGAGAGACATACACGCTAGACACAGATAATGAGTGAAGTATTCAGACACTTTGTAAAAAACACTCACAGTCACTCATCAACACAGCTGTCAAAAATAACTATGCCAGTTTATGCAGGAGAACCAGACGTGCACACAGTTGTGCTGGTGGAAAACACTACAAACTAGATGTGTGGTTTAATACAGACTCGACTCAATATATTAGAATATTTTTGAATAGTTGATCCATTTCAAAAACTCAATTCACAAACTGCAGCACATTATATAGATCAATTAAAAGCTTTATTTTCTGCTAATTATAACAATTTCCTCAGAAAGCAAACACTTGCACCCCCATCCCTACTGCATTGCTGTTTTTTTCTGGAATTTCTTTTCTGTTGCTACAATTGATGTTTCACTGATGTTGTTAGGTTTACCTGCTTTAGCTATGAGTAACGCAATATGTTCTTTCACAGTGCTAAAAGTATGAACTAATCTCTGCTGCGACTAAAATTGATTTAGCCTCCTGTAAAGAAAAGAATAAAAGGAAAAACTCCCAGGGCTTTGTAGGCAACCCTGTGGCAGTGGAGCATCTACAGATGAACTCCCTGAAAATCCCAGTTTAAATTTGTTTTTTATTATTATTTATGTTGCTTGGCCCAGACTCTGTCTCCTCACTCGCCATAGCTATCTAGTCTTTGGCCAGGGCTTGGTGAAGTTGACTAAATGTTTGCAGATTTTTAACAGTTTTTTATTTCCCTATGTTGTGCCTCCCTCCCCTTGAAAAGCTATGGCACCCACAGGGCGAACATGCATGAAACGCCCTGCTTTAAATGTTTCCATTGAAAGTAATTGGTAATTGATGTAATTCAGCTATGACAAAATGCGTACCTAATCACTGGTGTTTTTAAAAGTCGCTGATGAATGTTTGTAAATCTCTTTTGAAAATTCATATTCAATTCTGTAAATATGTTCTGCTGCCATGAAGAACTATAATGCACTGGATCCAGTTAAAAATATGATTAATTGATCGATTAAATATTCTACCCAGATTTGCTTGCATAACTATCCACACTTACAACTTTGAGTTAAAAGTTATTGACAAGCAACCTGCAACTATTTACATTTTTTCACATATTCTAATCATTCTATTAACGTAGCTTACATAAAAAAATAATCAAATGAAACATAATAGAACACATTATGCTTTTTTTGTCATTTTAAAGAGTAGACCATTGTTATGATTGGCTGACCTCAAGCTGGCTACACCTACCTTTTATGTGCAGTATGTTTTTTTTCTCTTTTCTGTGTTGCTTTGGTATCCATGTTCATCTTGCTCCCCCCTCTCTTTCTTTAAATGCTGACAGTGCCACAAAGGTTTATCATCTGGATTGCCTTTAAAAGCTCCTTACAGACATATCCTGGAAAATGATTTAGTACTTATAAATGTGTAAGTGAAAATGTGAGAATGTGTCTAAGTCTGCAAGGTGACTAATACAGGGTTAAGAGGGGCATTAGTGAAAAGTGATTTTGACACCTCATCAGCAAAAAAAAATTCATCTTATTCATTCCTCTCTATCTATGTCTCCTCTTCACTTCTTCATTCACACCGTTGCTTCCATTGTGTTGAATAGGTTCTCAAAATCAGGGTTATTTTTACATTCCCTGTGAAAGATCATAGTGCTGGGAAGTAAAACGGGAGAGAACACAGTAAAGAATGTGATTAGTTTTTCTATTCAATACAAGAGGAGGAAAAAAAACCTTGTATGTTTTTGCATGACTAAAGATCCATTTTCACTCCAGATGAAGAAAGATGCATTCTTAATGTATTTTAGTTGACTTATAATTTTTCTCCTTGTTCTTTAACTTACTAATTTAATATTAATAAGTAATTAGTTTCTTTTAAACAGAGTTACACTTATTTCTATTGTTACCTAAGTAGAAAATACAATTATGTAATGCTGTCTATTTATTTATTGTCCTGACATAACCACCTGGTGAATTTAGTTGTAGTTTTATGTGGTTCATATTGCAGAACATTTTATATGTTTCCAGTTTTGACTTTCTTAACAGAGTGAACTATACAGTGGGTCACTTTCTTTATTTCATTAAAAGGACTTCTATCTGTACGAACGGTGTGACAAAATATTTTAGATGTTTTGAAACAGCTCTGATCTGTAGCAAGTGTGGCAGACTGGGCTTCCCACGGAGCACTTTTAAAGCACGTTTTAACAAGATAACTATCACGTTTTAACAAGATACGTATCACGTTTTAACAAGATACGTATCACGTTTTAACAAGATACATATCACGTTTTAACAGGATACATATCACGTTTTAACAAGATACATATCACGTTTTAACAAGATACTTATCACGTTTTAACAAGATAACTATCACGTTTTAACAAGATAGTATCACGTTTTAACAAGATAGTATCACGTTTTAACAAGATAGTATCACGTTTTAACAAGATACGTATCACGTTTTAACAAGATACGTATCACGTTTTAACAAGATACGTATCACGTTTTAACAAGATACATATCACGTTTTAACAAGATACATATCACGTTTTAACAAGATACTTATCACGTTTTAACAAGATACATATCACGTTTTAACAAGATACATATCACGTTTTAACAAGATACATATCACGTTTTAACAAGATACATATCACGTTTTAACAAGATACATATCACGTTTTAACAAGATACGTATCACGTTTTAACAAGATACATATCACGTTTTAACAAGATACGTATCACGTTTTAACAAGATACATATCACGTTTTAACAAGATACATATCACGTTTTAACAAGATACATATCACGTTTTAACAAGATACGTATCACGTTTTAACAAGATACTTATCACGTTTTAACAAGATACATATCACGTTTTAACAAGATAACTATCACGTTTTAACAAGATACGTATCACGTTTTAACAAGATACGTATCACGTTTTAACAAGATACATATCACGTTTTAACAAGATACATATCACGTTTTAACAAGATACATATCACGTTTTAACAAGATACATATCACGTTTTAACAAGATACATATCACGTTTTAACAAGATACATATCACGTTTTAACAAGATACATATCACGTTTTAACAAGATAGTATCACGTTTTAACAAGATAGTATCACGTTTTAACAAGATACTTATCACGTTTTAACAAGATACATATCACGTTTTAACAAGATAACTATCACGTTTTAACAAGATACGTATCACGTTTTAACAAGATACGTATCACGTTTTAACAAGATACATATCACGTTTTAACAAGATACGTATCACGTTTTAACAAGATACATATCACGTTTTAACAAGATACGTATCACGTTTTAACAAGATACATATCACGTTTTAACAAGATAACTATCACGTTTTAACAAGATATGTATCACGTTTTAACAAGATAGTATCACGTTTTAACAAGATAACTATCACGTTTTAACAAGATACATATCACGTTTTAACAAGATACATATCACGTTTTAACAAGATACGTATCACGTTTTAACAAGATACGTATCACGTTTTAACAAGATAACTATCACGTTTTAACAAGATATGTATCACGTTTTAACAAGATAGTATCACGTTTTAACAAGATACATATCACGTTTTAACAAGATAGCATCACGTTTACAAGATACGTATCACGTTTTAACAAGATAACTATCACGTTTTAACAAGATAGCATCACGTTTTAACAAGATACGTATCACGTTTTAACAAGATATGTATCACGTTTTAACAAGATAGTATCACGTTTTAACAAGATACGTATCACGTTTTAACAAGATACATATCACGTTTTAACAAGATAGTTATCACGTTTTAACAAGATACGTATCACGTTTTAACAAGATAACTATCACGTTTTAACAAGATACGTATCACGTTTTAACAAGATACGTATCACGTTTTAACAAGATACATATCACGTTTTAACAAGATACATATCACGTTTTAACAAGATACATATCACGTTTTAACAAGATACTTATCACGTTTTAACAAGATACGTATCACGTTTTAACAAGATACTTATCACGTTTTAACAAGATACTTATCACGTTTTAACAAGATACTTATCACGTTTTAACAAGATAACTATCACGTTTTAACAAGATATGTATCACGTTTTAACAAGATACGTATCACGTTTTAACAAGATACTTATCACGTTTTAACAAGATAACTATCACGTTTTAACAAGATATGTATCACGTTTTAACAAGATACGCATCACGTTTTAACAAGATATGTATCACGTTTTAACAAGATAGTATCACGTTATAACAAGATATGTATCACGTTTTAACAAGATAGTATCACGTTATAACGTGATATGTATCACGTTTTAACAAGATACGTATCACGTTATAACGTGATAGCGCTCGAATTTTTTTTTTCTGCGTGATAGCAATGCGCTTCCGTACCAGTTTGCTAAATCTCCAAAGTAGTGCACTCAGAAAACATTTCACCTGACTTTTTGCTCTCATTGGATCATTTGCTATATAAACCTTCACTTTATGTATTCAGATTTGAGCCGAAGACTTTCTCCACTTTTGTTGTGTTTGGCCATTAGTGATGCTAGATTTAATGTAACATCATCACTTATTGACAACTTTCAGCTGTGTTTTCAGCTCCTTTATGATTATTATTTTTTCTTACATTCAATTTAAGAAATAGCGAGGGGGTTATCTTTTTTTTTATCATGTCCTGTTTGATTTTTAAGCTTTTTCTTGGTACATTTTCTTCGATTTATTCCTTCCACCATGGCATGTTTCCTTCATGATGAACTGTTGACTTTTTTCCACATTAACCTTTTGCAGGACTTAACAGAAGTAAAAAGCACAACTTGAAAATGTCTTGTCTTCTGCATGCTGACGAGGCAACGTAAAGCAAAATTTGATTTGGCTGAACTGTTGCTATAATTGATGGCTGTGAACTAAAGTGCGATTTCACAGGTGCTCCAGGGTGTTTTCTGGCACTGGAATGCACATTATCAATGTCAGTGTGTAATCAACATTAGTCAGAGGCATAACGTTTTAAGGTCACTCACTTCTGTAATGCTGCTTTGAAGTTGTCGCCGTTTTTAACAGTTTTCGAAAGAGAACATTTGGTCCTCTTTGAAAATGAGCTTGTTACTAAAGCAGAAAATGAGCAGTTTGCTTGAATGTCTTCACAGAAAACACTACAAAATCAGGTATTATTGCCAGGGGAAAAAATAGACACAAAGCTCTATCAGAGCACTGGGACCTTATTACCTATTTTTCCTTTTATAGTCCTATTGAAATTTTCAGTGCAATAAGTGCTATGGCCTCTTTCGGCAACAGTTAAGTACACGTTGATGCAACTGAAGATAAAGGCAAATTATATATTTTTTCAAAGAAAACTTTTCACAAATTATGTACAGTCATGAACATTTTTGTTCCTCCACAAAAAATCTTGTATGGTTTTCCCTTACAAATTATTTAGCCCTCTTTCTCGCTGTTTTGTTCTCCTTTCCCTCAATCAAAGTACTTTCTTTCTTAAAAAATAAAAGAACAAAATTCAATGAGCTGCAATATTCATACATCGATTCTTTTGAATGTGCTGCTTAGTTGACATTTTGTTTAAGCAAATGAAACCAGAAGCTGCTCTATAATTTTGTCCATCTACCTACCTTCCCCAGCTTGTTAAAATCTGTCTCCATCTGTCCAAATCTTTTTTTCCCCATCATTTGAGAGGCAAAGGTAGAACGCAAACATAGTCTGAAGAGTAATCAAGGATATCAACCCATTCAGTTCATTTTATTACTTTTTTGAATGCAACATCAGTTTGTTGTGGAAAAAGTGGTCATGTAATGTTACTTTGACCTCACTCTGAAGCTGGAACTGAACATGTTGGTTTTCCTTGAAATCAACAACAATAAAAAGAGTTTGATTAATCACTTCATCTGAACAAGAAGGCCCAGCATTAGTAGAGAAAGAGACATGAGGACTGCCTCTTTTGGAACTACAAAATGCTTCAGTCAGCTTACAAATAAGCATTGAAAACAGCCAACATATTTTATTTTTTACCGTATTCACAGATGCTTACAAACATGTAAGCTTGTTGCTTGTTAAGAAATATTTATGTTTATGCAGAAATTGAGTTGCATTCAGGGTTATAGGTGGATTTCAATTATAAAGTCTTTAACATTTATCCAATATTAATTGCTGTCATGATGTAAACATATGAGGCTAAAAACAAATAAACATGGCATGATGTTTGAAAAGACACAATGTTATGTCAGATTAATAAAGTATTCTTTTTTAGATATTTTTAGATTTTTTTCTTGATGTATTTCCATACATTTCTTTGTATTTAATAGTAGTACTTTAATACACTACATTGTGTGAGTACACTCACTTGAATGAGAACTTAGTGAATACAATGCAAACGGGTTGTATTGGAACAGTTTAAATCTTTTATTAATTGAATAAATGTACATATGCACATTTATGTATGAATTTTAGTTATGTGTGTATGGTTCTATATTACCAGTTTATTAGCATTTAAAATGGTTGCTTAGTATTCTGTCTTTTTAAGAAAACCTAAAGCAAAACTTTATATAACATGTAGCTGATCAAATTAATCTGAAACAATAACTGATATTTAGATTTAGTAGACTGTTATTACATGGCTTGGTGACCATAGCAAAAAAAGTATTTAAGTTAAAAGGAAACAATATTTTATTAATCGAACAATGGAAATGAATCACAACAAAGAAAACGAGGCACAAAGATCAGCAAATCATTAAAGGATAGTCATGTATGCGTGTGTGGATATTATGCTGTTCTGCTCAAAACCAGCAAATGGGGAGAGAGAAGCGCTCTCTCAACCAAAAGAAAAGGCACCGTAATGCTTTTATAGATGCAGACACAGCCCATGTGACCCAATCTGTCTGGTGGTCTGCTTTGCATTTCTGCAGCACAGATGTAGGTAAGACATGTGTTAATATACTGGAGCCGACTGCCACAAGGCAAAGACATTGAGACACGTCTTTATCCGAGTAAATTTGCTTCTTTACATAGTCATCCACTTTGATTTTATTTTTCATTCAATTTATTCAAATAAAAACATATCCAAAAGTGGGATTTGTTTCACGACTACTTTCAGCTCATGTTTGGGGTGTCATCGACTTGTCAAGTTACATTTAAAGTGAGTTCTGTGGAGAATAATGTTTGAAAATTAGAATATTATAATTGAGATTACAAATTTCTCACTGTGTGGATGAATTGTGTTTGTCTCATATCTAGTCTGGATTCACCTGAACTTTTAACCACCAACAGTTGGAAATTGGTGCCTGCCGTCCAGCAATCCTTCATAGTAAGAAGTACGTGTTGAAAAATGGATGGATGAATAGATATTTAGGCACGCATTTAGCATGAAAAAGCTTGCAAAAATGTTTTATGGAGTTAATTTAATTATGTATGCATCTGTGAGAAAAAGTTGACAAATGACACAGTGTTTAGGAACAATTATTTTTGCTCCTGCAACCAGTCTGGACTCAATTCATGCCTGAGCCAAATTTCATCTTACTGTGAGGCCATTTACAGCAAGAAAGCAGGGTATTAGTAGGTATAAGAATTACACATTCATTCTTAAAAGTTTTTGCAATCAACTGTTTTTCACTGTCAACAAGTTTAATGAGACCGAAATTATACAAAGCAGTGCTGGAAAAGAACAGTAAAAACAAAGCCTTCTTCACATCACGGCTTGCTAAACCATGGTTTGATTTGATCCCTGTCAGAATCTTTGCCTGCAAAAGTATTTTTATTTTAATATTACTGATGACTATTGTTGGTAACAGCTGTTGAAAACAATCAAATTTCACAGAGGAAACAAGACTTTTGAATTTCTCTGAGTGAGTTAAGTTATTTGTCAGATTTCCCTTTAAAGGCGGCATTTCTGCTCAAAACTAACATCCATGTTAAAGCTGTACTGAAAGTAAGTTCTAAATGTTATTGCTGATAACTTTTAATTGGAAGCGGTTTCTTTAAAACGATGCATCTGTTAAAGGGCCTTTTGATTCAACCCATATTTATCATTTAAAGCAACAGCTGTAGGTGCAATAGTCTGTCAAAAAGCTAAAGTTACTTTTTCAAATGCATAAACATCAAAAGCATAACAAAATATCCACCAACAAGTGAATATGTTATGGTATGCAAAGTTTAAAAAATGCTTAATTTATTTGTGAATGGATTTACTTTGTCATAATCCAAACACTTTGAACTGATTCAAGTATAACTTCAAGTTTTGCTCCTTCTTTCCGAACTATTTCAAGCTCAGTCAAATTGTATTAAGTATGTCAGTGAAGAAGGATTTTAAAGTTTTGCCACAGGTTCTCAATCTGATTTATACATCTAAACGTTGACTGGATCACTGATTTGAAAAAGCTCTTCTCCTGTATGACTAATCTTTTAAATCTAAGAGTCCACTAATTCAGAGACTTTCAGAAGCACATGGCAAACATTGTGTGAAACAAACATTAATTGCCAAACAATATGTTGCACATTGAATTCAGCAGCTAAGACTATATGACCTTCCAATCCATTTTTAAACTCCCCAAACACAACTCGTATACCAACTAGATGAATAATTAAATATCATGCTTCATAAATTATCTCAACCCAATCGACACATCTCTGTCTCTGCCGCTATGACACTTTGTGCTAAGCAGACAACATTGTCATAAATCGAAAGCTGAGACTGAACAGACTTCAACGATATGTGTCACACTGCTCTACAACAAAGAATCAGGAAGATGGAAGCCAGAGAATAACAGAAAGCGTTTCGATAAACAACACAAAATTTCTCTTTCCCTTACTGCTTTTCCATAAAAAATGTTTTTGTCGATAAACAACACTTTTCTGTCGTGGGTGTACAATTTTTGAGCAGACAGCAAAAGTTGTGTGGATGCGTGTGTGAATGGGTGAATGACTGTAGTGTAAAGCTGGATTTGATGAAGGCTTATACAAATTCTGGTCATTTACCCTTTAAATGCTTAGGGTCAAGGTCGCTGTATTGCTATAAGCTGATGCTCTGCCAGTCTTAAGTCTTCTCCAGCAACTAAGAGATTCTCTTCCAGTAATGGTCTGTTGTTTGGTTCCATTCATCTTCACATCAGCTCTGACCTGTCAGTTCGTTACTCCTGGAAAAATTACATTCTCACAGCCTGATGATGCCACAAGTATTGGCTTCCTAGCTTTGCAGTCAGGTTTACACATTCGACAAACAAATTGCTCATAGTTGGGAGAGAAATTCCTCTCTGTCCGCATTACAAAGGAATCACATATGTTCAAAGCTGAGACATCAATGCTCGCAGTTACAATTGTATAGAGGGGCATGTGTTCAACCCGAATGAATGTGATGTAGACATGGACCAATATGTACTGTTGTAACCAATAGGGCACCACTAAGTCTTGGTGAACTATTGCAGAATTAAACGCATTTACACCAACATTTGTATGGTAACAGTAGGTGTGTGTGTGTGTGTGTGGGGGGGGGGGTGTCAGGGAATATTATGCATAGTGCCACTTTATAGCACAATCAAAGAAGCTAATTTTAGTGAAGTACATATCAAAAACAAAACATTTTGACTTCACATCATGGCCATATCTGGCAGCTTGAAATTAGCCTATGTCTTTTTAAAAATTCATATCCTTTCTGACACTCCTCCTTCAGCAAGTCATCACAACAATGCTCCTCCATGCTGTCCGTAGTTTCACCAGGTGTTTGCTAATTACTGTTGCTGAGATAGTTCAAAAAAGTCAGTTTTGCATAATAATCACCCCTTAAGGATCAATTCATACAGCTTATCTGCAAAACAAAGTTTAATTTGGGTTTAGTTACACTTTAGCTATGTACCATTTGGGTTAGTCTGTCATAAAATGTGGAAAGGTTTAAAGGGTATGAATGCCTTCTCAAGGTACCGCATGTAAAGTAGTTATAAATTGCTACAGACTGTCTACGTTTTGACATGCCCTGTTTCCATTTAGTCTGACTGCGGTGGTAGCAACTAACGTTAGTTGAAATTTAGCAGAAATTGATTTATTATGCTATACAAATACACAGCATAGATAAATGATAAAGAGGATTCCGAGTGCATATTTTCCCAAAGGGGATTTGCTTCTGTCACTGACATATTAATCATTTCAGGGGGAAGAGTGACAGCCTACATGTTTCATGAATTAATAAAGGTTTTGCTGTACAACAAAACTTTCCGATTAATCTATATAAGGTCATAACTCAGCCGCATTTTTTAAAGAAGCTGTGCATGTTCTGTGCACAAATTAAACACACACGCATGCACACACGCAGACTGACACACATCCAAAAAATAATTTTTACAGTATTGTGGCTTTTGATGTGTGTGGTAAGAAAATAGCTTAGAGTTAATACTTATTATTCAGACACAGTGGGGTGGTGTTGAGCACAGTGGTTAGCCCATTTTTTAATAAACAGCACACTGCTGAGCTAAGTAATATCACAGTAACTGTTTATGTAGTGTGTCTTTCAGTGCATGAACCCAATGCACAAAGACATATGGGAACAAAAGAATTCATGTTTTTGGTATGTAAAGTGAAATGAAGACATTTCACAAGTGACTCATAGTCTTAATAGGCCGAAACTACTGATAGGTTTTATTGATACATGGTGACTTCAGTCTACGTATTAAATTTTTAACTTCATCAACTTCTCTTAGAATAAAAGTGAAATTAAATACTCCAAATTAGCTATTTTAAAAGATAAAAGAACTGAATGCATTAAAAGGTGCAATTCTATTCAATAAAATTCTGTTTAATGCAAATATATATTTTTTTCAGTTCAGGTTGTGATGTTAATGTTTTACTAAAAGTTGTCTCTTTAAGCAAACATGGAGAATGCTGTCTACGTTAGCAAGTCAAGTAACTGTAATCCAAGTTTTTAAAAGAAAATTAAGGATACTTAACTAGAGTTTGTTAAAGGAGAAGAGTTTTGCTTATTAAACTGTAAAATTAAAACTTAATATTGATGGAGGCCTTCTGATATATGACTCTACATTTTGTTTAAGATGGGATAATTGCAAAAACCTCACCATCTTAAGTACTTTGGTTGTAGTGACCAATCAAGATCCACAAAAGGGTAATTTAGGTGTTTATTTTTAAAAGCTTTCCCTAATAAAGCTTAATTTCCTCAGGATGAATTTCATGGTGAAATGTGGTGGAAAACTGTGATAATTAATTCATATAAAAAATTAAAAAAACATAACGTTTGATAATTTTACCTCAGTCATCTTTCTTGTTTTCTTCAGGTGAGAAAAACATTGACTAATAAATATTCAAAAGTTGTTGTGAACATTAAATACACATTGTCTGGTGTTGAGACGCTTTGTCGAGAAAGAGTCACACGCTAGACAAAGGCCCATAGTAAAGAGTTACATGTTTGATTCTGTCAGACACCAAGGTCCATTTCTCACGAAAAAGAAACGTTTTCTCAGGCCACAGAGACATGGTGAGATTTCAGGGAGTGTCTTCAGTCCATATAATCAGCTAACCTCCTCTTTCTCCTCAGACGCTGCACAGACTTTTTTAGAAACTCTTCTCGAATGTAATGGTTAAAGCGTCTCCTTTCAGCGCTGAAAGCGAATAAAATAATTAAAGTCTGTATACTTTTCTTGGCTGATTTTATGCTCCGTGTATCAATACAAATTATGATTCATCGATCGGGATTTCCATTCAGAACACCGGTCAATAAGATGATCATTTCTGGACAGTTTTCAAAAGATAGGGGTCATACTGGGGTAATTGGATTAATACTAATGGGTTACCGGTTCAAACATTCCCTCTATCCTTTTCACTCGTCGTCATGTCCTTTTGTAAGACACCTCATCTACAAGGAAACTCACCTCCATCCATTCAGTGTCTACGTGAATGGATGTAAAGCCATTTGTCTAAATTAGATAAAGCACTATACAATTACAGGTCACTTATCATAATATGAGTCATAATGTGATCATTGTAAAGTTCTGTCTAAGAAATAATATGTAGTCCTTGAACCTCATCATGTCATGTTTTTTCTTGGTCTAGATTCTAGAAGATATAAAAAATATTTTAATCCACAACAGAAGTGTGCATGTGTTTGTAACTTTTACTCTACAAGTCAAGGTGAGTAGGTTTTACTGTAAATAAGCACAGAAAGATCAATGGGTTCGTTGAATTGCAAGTGTTGAAGTACAGCATTGGCAGAATGACATAAAAACAGAAAGTATGGATTCAACAAAAGAGTCTCACAATTTTTAACACAACATTTAACAGTAGTTTCTTAGCAACACCATGGCAGCAGCACAAAAACTGGACTCCTGCTTTTTCACTCACAAGCAGGTGGGCTCTTTACAGAGACAGCAGTATTTAGTCAGCTGCGAGAGATGATGCCACTTACGAATCCCTTCAGGTCTGCAACATCTGGCATTTATTGACCTACGTCCTGATGCACTGGCAGAAACCTGTGCCATAACATCTGTTTAAAGGTGACCCTGACCCCTGTGCAGCACCTTGGTGTAAACTTGTACCTTGCTCTCGACATAGATCATTACCTCTAGCCAAACCAGAGGGGGTAACGTGAGTGAACACTGACACACAAGGAGTCAGAGCTCTGCTCAAAACAACAGCTTCATTCTGACCTTTTTTGTAACCTCAGAAAAACTTTTTGTGCCATTTTATTCTTATAGCTGTAGGCTGTCATTAGGTTCACCTGTTGTTACAGTGCAAGTTTTTGGCACCATATTGAATAATATCTTTTTTTTTTCCCAAATAAACATTCACATAGACAAAACATTTTTAAATATGCTAAAGATTTAGAGGAACACTTTTATGAGAGCTCTGATGACCAACTCCCCTCAACCCTAAATAGTTTGAATGGATAACTCATAATTATGGTATTATTTGACAAACCACAGCCATTTGGCCAGCCTTCTGCTGCTGTTTATCAGGAAGCTTTTTACTGAGCAACCGCTTGAGACCATGCCTTCTCTCTACAGCTACATCATCCGTCTCATCTTCAGTAAATCCTAGGTCTGCTAAAAGGTTCCCACCTCGAGGGCACACGACGCAGCTTTGCCAGCTGCCCAAAGTAACGTCACAGTTTTTTTTTATTTTCATTTAGAGCCACAATCTAGTGGGAAGTCCTCTTGACTCCAATACCTGTGCTACATTATCTGGTTTGCATTTCAATAGCATACATTGCTTTAAATAAATATTGCTAATGCTTTTCCTATTTTAAAATTGAATATGTAGCTTGTATAAATTGATGTCCACCCCACTTTTTCCCACACAGAAGAAGAGTTACACACCTCTGCATGCTGAAGGCTTAGAGTGGCTCTGAGGGCAGCAAAATCTGACTCCTTTTCTGACTATTTACCTTAGTTATTTAACCACTTGGTGGGACTTATAAAGCTTTTAATTGTAATCCCAATCAGATAGTTCAGTGATCATTAAGTTTGGGGTAGAAAAAAATAAACATAGATGTTGCAAAAAAAAAGTAAGATGTTCAGTAAAGCACAGGACATGAAAGCTCAGACTGATTGTATTTATATTCTATTAATTCATGGGTTAATTGCCATACATTCGGCACTGTTGCAAATGACAACTACTAGACTTCAGATGTATTCAACATGAGATTCTTTTGATGAAACTCAAAGTTTCAGTGTGGATGAGGGCATGACCAGAAACAAATGAAGATGGGGGAAAAAAAACACCTCTGCATATATTGTAGATAAAAATATGAGGTAAAGCGAGCCAAGCGTGTAGGGTTTTGGTTTCAGAGTGATAAAATAACAACAACATCACAGTGTTCCACTCCAAGACAACAGATGACCATTTACAGCTTTGCAAATATAGAGACAGAGTGCCTGAGTGGAAAACACCAATATTTCAAAGAGATACTATTGAATCAGAGCAAGTATTTTGCTGAGAATGTAAATTTCAAGCACAAACAAAATTGCTTGTTGAGTAAATCCACCCACCAAAGAAAGTGTGTCACTGCAGCCTGATTATTCTGGATATTCAGGCAGTAATCAGCAGATAAAAATGTGGCCCAATGCTTACAGCATCCACCATTTAAAGCTGTCCTACTCATAACAGGAAGCAAGTAATTACAGCTGATTGCTCATAAAGCACTGGTACGTAACTCATATCACAGTAAATTACTTTAAGTTTGAGGGAAATAAAACTTTAACTAGCCAAACAAAGGATATTCATACTGTTTGTAACGCTGGCCTGTTCTTGTGATTTTACAAGGAAGAGGGTAAATCAAAAAGTGACTGTCTAGTCAAAGGTAGAAGAGAACATGCTTTCCAAAAGTGTTTACAGTATATTTTAACATGCTGTTATTTTACAACTGCAATCCTCAATGTATCATATTTTTGGAAATGAAAGGCATCCACAAAGTTGTGCATAGATGCAAAGAGGAAGAAAAACAGTACATGCATGACTTACAATTTTATTTTATTTTTTTACACGTTCAAATATGATAAGTTTGAAACATTAGTATTTAGTCCACTGAGTCAATAATTTGTGGAGCCACAGTTTGGTTAAGTGACACCTGCAAGACTTTTGGGTTTACGTTCTGCAAGCACTACAAATCTAGAAAATAAAATATTTATCCATTCTACTTTTCATAAAAGCACAACCTTATTCAGATTGCATGGTGTTTGTGAAAAAAAGTTTTTCTGAATTGGACTAAAGTCTCAACTGTAAGGAATCCATTCTGATACATAGATATGGTTGTATCTTTATAAAATGAGTCGTAGTTTTTGCTGCTGATAAAACCGAGGACAAATCTTCCATGTTCACATCAATACATGTCAATTTATAGAGTTTGTACAGCAAACCATAATGATTGTAATTAGATGTTTGTAGCACAAGCTTTCAGAGTTGATGCTGAGCGGGGTGTGTCTGTCTCTTTTTAACTGCCCTGTCTTCAGATATGGCCATGAAAAACAAACGAAATGCAAAGAAAATGCAATCTCCTCTGATAAGGAGACGGTAATACCGTCGCAACAACTTAATGAGGCAGCACCATTTTCAACCTCTTTGCCACTTCCACACTGCCACATTCTTGCACACACACACACACTTGTATGAAACACACACAATTCACCACCACTGTGCTTTCTCATCATTTGGAGCTGTGCCCTAAAATGCGGGCTAGAATGGACAGACTCGAGGCCTTTTATATCCCCCATTAGCTGTGCTGCACATATAAATTAGCAGAATCACGGCAACCATGGCAGCGTGCTGCCAAAGGCTGACTTATGCTTTGCAGTCCTCCCTCCATAAAGCTCACATTCCACCACGATAGACTGAAACACTGATGTCTCGCATAAAACAAGCTGCTTTGGACAGCCGCGCGGTGATGGCTTGGCACTGTTATGGTGCTGTTATGACTTTAGCTGTGCTATTAGTTGAGTTCTGACTCGGACATGAAACACAGCTGTGCTGTTTTAGTCTGCAGGCTTTAATGGATATGCTCTGCCACATAAAATGAGCAATGGAAAACTTCTGCCACTGTTTGTTAACTTTTCAGAGTTGTCTTATTCAGTTTAACCAGGCGATTGTTGTTTAACTAGTTGGGACCTCAAATGTTTCCGTTCTACAAACTTACTGTTGATGTATGTTGGCTGTTTCTAATGAATGTGGAAAGAAAGCTGAAGAAATATCCATCATGGTTTTTGATGAGGAATGATGAAATGCTAGATGTAAGATTACACACAGTTACACAAGCTGGGGGTGCAGAACCCAGCTCAAGTTAACTCCAAAGATGGATGGATAAAACACAAGATGTAAGTTGGGCGGCTGCAGAAGCTGGAAGGAGAAGTAATCCCCTGGTTACACATCGCTAGCAATCAGGTGACTGAATTACAAAGCACTCTTCATGTACCAGACAGTTATGAAGAATATTACTGCAACCTTGCTCTAATGTGTGGGTGCATTTATTCACTTATGAGAAGTTACTGTCAATACTAGTTATTGGAAATCTATATTAAAAATCTAAATTTCAGTTCTGGCACCCTTAAAAAAAAACATTAAAGTAGAAACAAGGAGATTTAGATTTTTACAGAAAAAAAAGAGGGTTCTTTATCTGCAGAGTCTATATTGTATAAGACTGCAGATAAGGATCAGTCTAAGCAATCTGATTGGTGGTTCTCACGCTTTCTAAAAGTCAAATGGGAGACAGATCAGGCCCCTCTCCTGTGGAATCAGCTCCCAGATTAATTTCCGTGTCTACTTTTTCCAGCTGCAGCTTAAGTAATATTGTTATGTGTAATTTAGAATAATTTATGTACAATTTTTGTGGTGTGTTACAAATATGTACAAATCTTCTGTGTCATTAGGGCTTCTAATGACACAGACCATCATCCTTCTACAACGTTCTGTTGTCGTCTTTGTTGTTTCTGCCAGTAATAACATTCAGCATGTGATTCATGTGAAAAAAGTGATTCCATTGCAATTTTGCAAAAGTACATCTATTTCGATGCAGCTGAAAAATCACCTTACAACACAATTTAGTTTTATTGAAAAATATTTTTTTTTCTAAATTGGCATGATTCCTTTAAGCTAACATGCTTTCATAATTTCAATTTGCATAATTCAATAGTTAATGGAAATACATTTTTTTGTGTTTCTGATGGATTTCTTAAGGATTTTTAATTGAACCAAGAAGCTTGAAAAAAGCCATTTTCTTTTACATTTGAAATAATTTAATTGCACAAATAATGTGCTTAATATGCAGCGAGTGCTACAAAACATTAAAGGCTAGAAATATGAGTATTAAACAGAATGTCATAACGTCAGATGCATAAGGCCATTACTAAGATACAATGGCAATAGCTTTAGGCATGTATTATTGTAAAACACTGCAATTTATTTCAGCATAATGAGAGAAGTTTTTCTTTTAAAGGGGTGTTTATTATTTATCCCTTTTGTTTAATGAGAATTGGGGAAATGCATTTTTATATTTGTATGCTTTGTATTTATGTATTTATTTTGTAATATAACTATATTTTCATATAAATTTTGCATCAAAGACAGCCAATCATATTTCTTTTTGTCCAACTTAGTTTGCCGTGTATAAATATGAAGTCTTTCCGGGAAATTTGTATTATGACTTAATCTTTCTATAAAACATATCAAGTCCCCATGTTGCAGGATGCAGCTGGGTCTTTGAACCCAGCGTTCTGTCTTCTTTGAGCTGATAGGCCATGGCACCGCTGCTGGGGACCTCTACAATGGAGACAAAAACACAGATGGTGTTCTAGGACTGAGAAATCAGCATGCCTCCTCTACTGGAAAGAGAAGCATCATGCGACATACTTTTCAGCTCTTTGTTGATGTTCCAAACATCACGGTGTACGGTTCTGTGAAACTGAAGGAGGGACAAGATCAGGATGTTTCCTGACAACATCTAAAAAAACCAAATTACTCATAATGATGACTATCATTACTATATTAGTAGCACCACCAATTTACGTCTTCATGTTTAGAAATTTTGTTTGGAATTTGAATTCTGGGCATGTACCAATCAGGTGTGACATTATGGCCACATGGGTAACGTGAAAAAACATGGGCTATCTCTTGACTATGGTCTGTGAAATATATTAGACAGCAAGTAAAAATCTTGTTAGAAGCAATAAAAATTGTTCAGACAAAATTATTATTATTATTTTTTACACATTTGACAAGGGCCAAATTGTGATGGCTAATCAAATGAGTCATACATTTCCAAGCTGCAGCTTCTGTAGGCTGTTTCCTGTCTGCAGTGCTCAGCATCCATGAAAAACCTTCCAAAAGAAGGTGTTGACTTGGCCTCTAAATCATCCAGATTTCAATCCAATGCAGCATCTGCTGGATGTGCTCTGCAAACCAATCCAATCCATGGAGGCCCCTCCTGGACTGAAGGGATCTGCCGCTTGGTGCCAGATACCACAGCTCACCTTCCCACTGGTAGAGTCCATGTCTCAGTGATTCAGGGCTGTTACACCAGCGTAAGTTTGACCAACACACCATGATTCATGTGGTTATATGTTATACCTGATTGGTGTATAATCTAAAATAGACCAGAATGAAATAATTTGTCAATCCTCGTGATTAAACTATTCATAGTTTTGCTCACATTAACACCACTGATGAGAGCTGTTTATAATTTTAGGATTCAGAAATAATGAGCGACATTATCATGTCCTTTTACAATCTGCTGTAATTCGTAAACCATGACATTCCAGTCTTTCCCTCTATGGCTGCATTTTTAATTTGAAACAGAAAACAACCACAGAAAAATACTCAAATTCAAAATTAATGAGCTCTTGGTTATCTAAAAGAAAAAGAATATGGCTAATCGCAAGTGAATTAAATTAGAATTATTCTTCTTTTGTTCTGTGTAGCAGTGGAGAAGACAAGGCACATAGAAATATATAAACTAGTATGTTTTTAGAGTCCATTTCTTCAGGACTTTCTTCAAAGATGAAGGGACTGCTCTGAAGATATAGCTCATCTAAAATGTACAAGTTATTGTTTCTGTCTGGATTTTACTGGTGTTGCTCTGCAGGAAACTATTTGTGTTCATGTAAAAATGAAGATATCAGAATAATCGACTCAGATGAATCAGATGAACAAAGAAAATCATGAATGGAGAATTTCAGATTATTTTAAAAGATGATGCAGAAGGATAAACCAATTTTACTAAAATGCTATTTCCTTGTTAAAATTTTTTTATGAAAGGCACACCTGATGAAAATTGAGCGGAATTGCATAAAAAGGCAGTGAAAAGACTAATGGTACACTGTTCAAAATATTTAAAAAAGTACCATAAAAGGAACTGGTCTAGACATTGTTTTGAGCTTCTTAAAATTCAAAAAAAGAAGTTCTCTCAGAATAAAGTTAACATACATCAAAGTGTTTTTTTTCTCTCTAGCTGATGGCATCTTGGAGGAGAGCAGACAGTTCACAGTGTGTGTGGAGCCATATATGGGTTAGAATGTGGACACACATGGTCAGCAAATTCACCAGACATCAAAGCCAGTATGGATCCCTTCTGTCAGCCTCCAAAGGGAATGTACCAGCAAGGTAAATGAGGATTTTGGTATACTGGATTCTGTAGTAGAGAGAGAGAGAGGACAAAAAGGAAGGAAAAAAAAACAGGAAGTTGAGTTAAATCCACCTAATATAGCAAAGGAAGCATTAAAATAATAATCTGACTAAATATATGCATGAACAGAAAAGTGGCTCTGACAGAAAAAGCTGAGAATAGGAAGAGTAGATCCTCTTCACATATGGATTTGCATAAGGAGCGGCTGCTCCCTTCACCAGTGATCCGGCTCTCACTGAGCAGGTGTGAGGCAGGAGGCTTTGGGACGATCAGAAAGAGACGGTGAGTTAGAGTTGTGTGCATTGCCACCAATCATCTTAAGCTCCAGGTTCAGCAGCCCTAAAAACCAGAGATAAACTATCAGATGCATGTTATTTCTCAAGGAGAACCATCTGCATACTTGTGTCTTTGCCCCATTCTAATGAATTTCTCTTTTTGGGGTCACAGCATTAAATGTAAATAAAAGAAAGATGCTGTAGTGGGTGTACAGTCAACAACAGTGACTTTAATTCTACAGTAGTTTAAAGTCCTCTGCAAAGTACAGTATATTGATACTCGTTGAAACTTTTTAAAATATTGTCAGTGTACAACCACAAACTTAAATGTATTTGATTAAAATTTTACATAACAGGACAACACAAAAGTGTGCATAACTGTGAAGCATAAGAAGATTATTCATGGTTTAGTAAAAAAGTCTCTAGCAGTTCTCCACACCTACAGACCAACAACTTTCCCCATTGTTTGGATAAAGAGCATTTGTGAACATCAAAGTTCATATCTTTGGGATGGGGATGTTGTGTTCATAGTGAAACAGAGTGGTAGTTTTTCAACACAGATACTGTTTGGGATGTAGTTCAAATAGTTTAATGTTTATCTCATATGCCTAGAGCACCTTCTTCCACATGTGGGTTTTCTGGTTTGTAGCATTTTCTAAGTGATACTTCAAGTATATATGTTTTTGTTTTAACAGTGTCTTTACTCATGTTTCTCATAATATAGGTCATATTCATGGACTGCATGACTTACAGTTTTTATCCACAGGTTCTCCTACCTGAGCTGTGGATCTCTGCCGCTCCTCCAGAATGACTCTGGGTCTCTTGGGTGCGTCTCTGATTAATGCTCTCTTTGCACTCTGAGATACTGGTTTATAACCTAACCTTGCTGTCACATTTCATTTAGGGATACTTATTTCTGCTCCTTATTATGAAACAAATGTCAGTCTTTCATTTTGGTTCCAAGCTTTACGTCACGACTCCTGACTTGAACATTTTTAGCTTGTCGGCTGAAGTCTTTTGTTGACTGTGATAAATAGTTGCAACAATCAGTGCGTTCTTTGCCCTGATTTATTCTCTTGTCACTAATGTGGCCACAACAAAACAGCAATTATATAACTGCTTGTCTAAAACTGTGTATGCTGGCAGCATTTAAAACGTGATCACACCGTCAACTTTTACCAGATTGTCATTTTTAACAACATTTAACCTAGAGAAAGTTATTATTCACATTTAAATAAATGTTAATTCTTTCTCTTCTGAACTTTCAGAAAGATCTCTTTATTTGTTTTTGTACATTTATTGATAGAATTATAATCTAAAATTGAAATCAAAACCTCACCAACTTACAATAACTGTGAATTAAAATGTTTGTTCAGAGCTACTACTTTTTGAAATTTAGCTGCCATGAAACTTAGGCGGAAACATTCTGAACCATATTTAATCAGAAACACAATTGTTACAGAATTTAATGTAATGATTTATTGAACTATTTTGGCTGGTGTTTACTGATAAAAGTCATTTGTGAGATTGATTTAGTTTAGTCATTGCTCGAACTTTCTAAGAATTGGTTCACAACATATGAAATCTTCAGTCCATTAAGGCAAGTTTTCTTCAGGAAAAAAATTTGCTCAGGCAGGAAAGTTGCTTAAATGGCTGGGTTAAAATCATTTATGCAAACTAGCTTTTCCATGAAAACCATTTCTTTTTCTGCAGTCTTTCTTGAGCCGCCTGTGCCAGTTCAAGAAACCAGCTCAATTGATTGAGAGGTAATTGAGTTTTTCACTGACCCCCCTTCCCTTTCCATCAGTGGAGGAATCATACTTCAGCTGCAAAACTGCAACCCTCTCCAGGCTACATTTATTCCTGACAGATGGGCTGATTGCAGCTGCTTTCTTCAATCTAACATGACATCTTATTGCTATTACCTAATTCTCCCCCTCAGTCATCATCCTTTGACTTCCTGAAAACGCTGGATGGCTCTTCCTTCTGTCTTTCAAGCTTGGGTGCATCATCACTTTCTCACTCTCTCTGTCTTCATATGCTTATACCTGTTTTTATGTGCTACATCCTTCCCAAAATGTACGCACATTCTTCACTCTTTTCATGCAAGTGAGTGTGAGGATGTAAAGGGTGTGTCCTTTTGCCACTATCAGAGAAAGTCGCCTTGAATCAACAAAGTGAATCTGATCACGAGTAATGGATTTAAAATGTTTACCTCATTGCAACATATTACTCTAAAGGAATGGTGCCAAAATGCAAGTTTAATTTTTACTCTGTTATATCAAGTATTGAATAGAAATGTTCTTTAGAATTAAAGAATCTGTGAATTTGTTCCTTTTTTCAATAGGGCGACGAAAATCAATTAAACTCAATTAAACTTCAGTGATAGTTTAATTTATTGATAGGCATCTATAAATGGTTCTCACACTTTCACACCTAAGGACAATTTAGAGGGACCAATTAACCTGACAGTCATATGTTTTTTGTGGTTTGGGAGGAAGCCGGAGAGAACATGAACTGGAAGAACATACAGAGAAAACCTGGGGGATTCGAACCTGGGACCTTCTTGCAGCAAGGACCTTCTTGCAGCAAGGACCTTCTTGCTGCAAGGCAACAGTGCTGCCTAATTTTATATAGTTTGGTTTGTATGTAATTGTAAGTGAAAACAGCTGTACGCTTATGTTCACTGTTAATCTAACAGAGCCCATAATGAATGTTTTCAGCCTCACTGACTCGTTCTTTTCCTGTACACATTTAATTTCCTGAGATTGTTTAAGTGCCTTTATATTCTGCTTGTTTCAGGTACAGCTGTTTTCACAGGAGTACTATTGTGTAGACAGTCAGCAAATATAGCAAGAGACTCCCAAGTCATCTAAAGACTGCACATGGCAAACTGAGCGCCAACACATCGGGGCCACAGAGCCCAGACATGCAGTTGAAACACAACATGAATTATTCCTCTGAATAAAAAATATGAGCATGCTTCTGTGCATGTGTTGGTGTTTTTGCTGGAATGTTACTGGGGATAGTGTGTGTGTGTGTGAGTGTGTGTGCATGCATGCAGGACTCCTCATGAGGACAATTTAAATGTTTCCAAAGTATAAATAGCTGCAGTGCATCAGCAGAGCTTCTTTCCCTTATCAATAAAACCTACAAGAGCTTTAAGCGGTAAATTGTGACTTTAACAAAAGTTATCAAAAAGACTAATGAAAACGTTTTTAATGACAGCAAGGTGACAGGATTACTGAAGAATCACTGAATAATTTTATTAACATCGTGGTAATCTTAAACAAATACATGGTGTCAGCATACAGGGACGAGTAGAGTGATAAGTGCTCACATGTCCCCATTTTAAAACAGGAAATCACCAACAAAAAAAAAAAAAAGAAAAGGAAGGAAATCCTAAATGAAATATATTCCTGAGATGCAAAAGAAACAAAACTGATAAAAATAATAACAGCGCATCACTACATGCGATTATGTCACACGTGATCAATGCGGCAATATAGAAACTGGGCTGATTGATGTCTGCATTGATATTTCAGGAGGAACAAAGAGCTGGATTGAAGGTAAACTGTACAGCAAAGGCATGTGGAGAGAAAGCCAGGGCACGGAAACTGTGTCAAAACAAAATCCTGAATTATTTAAAACCAAAGTCAAAAAAGCCGATTCTAAGCCAGAAGAGATATCATTTTCACATCAACCTTTAGTGACTTGATAACATTTTTCATTAATATGAACATTCAATATGCTTCTTGAGAGTCAAATCTACATAATGGTGGGGACTTTGAGAAAGAGAATGTGATTTGCTCCAGTAACAATGCAACATTTTTAAAGGGATAGTTCAGATTTCCTTATGTGTCATTCTGTGAAATTATTATTAGTGTTAGTTCCCCAACCTGCAGCAGACAGACGTCTGTCTTGTGGTGTTCTGCTATAAGTTAAAATTAAAACTTAACATTTTAAGATTAGATTAATTAGACCTGATTAGACCAATTTATAAGACCTCACACTGAAGATGCACCATTATTTTAGCAATTAGTAATGATTACACTAATATAACGTCAGTGTCGCAACAGGAAAGCTGTTTGGCTGATAAAATGGAGACAATACTGTGAAATTGCATCTAATTAGTATCCACTGATAAAGGACTGTATCTTACTAACATGAAAAAAATATATTTTGGGTGATCTTAAATAGCTAAAACATACTGTGTGACTAAATGTTGTCCTTCCATTGCTCTGAAAACTTGTTTGCCAACGACATCAATCTGGTACAGGTATGGGAGCTATTACTGATAGTAACATCCACAAACATCTCTTCAAAAAAGCCAAATTACCCTTTAAAAACACATTAGCTTTCATCCAATGCATAAAAGAAGCAGGTAGGCAGGAAGCGGATACAGATAAATAATAAAGAGCTAGCTCATTTATCATAATGTCCAGTTTTGCAGATAGAATTTTCTTTACAAAACACAATTCTGCATCTGCTCTTTAATAGAGAGCAACTTGTCCTTTTTCCTGTGTATTTTACAAGCCCACACAGAAACAGGCAAACATTATTCTGCTCCAGGTTTGATTATTTGACAGACAATTCTCAACTGGTGGATAAAATAATGCTGGGATAACTCATCTAATTCTTTAACTTCAGGCAAACAGCTGTTTTGTACCTGGCTGTAAACCTGTGCAGGCTATAGACAACATGACCTGTAGCAAAACAGGTAAAAAGGGTGTTTTTTTGCAAATTTGCACTGGTGTGTAGACGTCCCAGCCAACGTGAAAATTGGTCATAAAATTGCGAGCAATTTCCTGCCAAAATTGCAGCCAGGATTGTGCTGCTTAATCTGCATAAATGCACAACCTCACCCGCACCTTCAGCGAAAGAAAACGGGGTAGCTATATAAACCAGGAAATTAGAGAACCAAAAATGACAGAAATAGCCTGCCGCTTAAAGAACATGGCATTGCAGTCGTACAAGTTTGTGATTTTAATAATGGAGTTTAAAGTCCATAATCTTGCTTATCAAACCGACATAAAATGGGTAATTAGTTGTTTTAAAGCTTAGTTTCTTCAACTAACATTAAACATGAAAAAAAGAAGAAGAAATTAAAAAAGGACCAGCTACAATTGGATCTGTATAATAAAGGAGTGAATGGTGGCAAGAGTGAAGCTGTTAGAAAAAAAACCATCAAAACAAAATTGAACAAGATTTAAGTTTGGTCTATTGATTATAAAAAGCCATTGCAATAAATCAACTCAGTACTTTCATTTCAAACCAAATATTTACAGTTGGTTCCTAAAGAAAAGAAAAAAACACACACACACATTTTAACATTTACTAAGAAATATCCATCAAATTGTAACGGCCAGAGTGCATAATTCAGTAAATGGCACCTTTTCTTTTCCAATGCCAACACCAACTCATCACTGCAGACCTTTTGTTAAATATCATGTCCTAACTTGTCTCATTTCTAAGATGGGCACACAGATGGAATGCAACAGAAAATGTGAGCTTTATATCTAAATGATTTCTTCTGCAAAAAAGTGACAGATAACCGTAAGAGCTTTTTAAAACAAAGTTAAATCTGTTAACAGCGTGGTGAAGGTTGAAGTGCACAAACGTGTGAAACAACGACATTGTGGTAATTAACAATACCTAAAAAAATATTTATCCCTACATACACTTTGACAAGAAAAAAAATATGCTGATATTGATCTAAGGATTTCTAACATGTGATTCTCTCCAGTTACGAAGTCCAACATTGCCATACAGAGTAAGACAGTTTGCTATTCAACCATATTTGCATAAAGTTGTAAACTGGCCACAAAACTGGAGACAGCAGGGCCTACTTTTTTATTGCCCTTGGTAATAATTTGTTTCATCCAAGTAGATTACTGCTGTTGGTTTTTATCACACTTTTACAGGAGACTAAGTCAGCCAAATTCCTTTAAATCAATACAAAAACAGAATTGATGGATGAAAAGAAAAAGTATCCCCATAACATTATACCAGTAGCAGTCGGAACTGTTGATGCAAGTTAGGTCTATGGTTTTCATGTTGTTTGATGCAATTCTGCTCCTACCATCTCAATACTGCAATTGAAATTGAGATTCACTGGACCAGGCAATCCAATCTCCCATTGTCCAATTTTGGTGAAGCTGTGATTTCTAGCCTCAGTTTTGAGCTCTTAGCTGACAGGAGTGGAACCCAATGTGGGATTCTGCTGCTGTAGCCCATCTGTTCAAAGTTTGAAGCTCAACATGTTGAGTGTTCAGAGATATTATTCTGCATTCCTGGTTATTATTATTATTCTACTATCTCAAATTAGTCTGTCCATTCATTTCCAAGCATTGATATCAACGAGATGTTTCTTTCCACACAAATTATACTATTTGCAAATCATTTTCAAAATATTCAGCAAGTTGAGCATGACAATCTCTGTACATCAACAATTTCTAAAATACTTAGACCGGCCTATCTGACACCAGCAACCATCCCACGTTCAAACTAATTAAAATGTTCTTGCTCATTCTGATGCTAGGTTTGAACTTCAGAAAGACGTCTTCACAACGTAAAGACATCTAAGTGTTTAGAAGTTTTGCCATGTGATATATGTGAATATGCGGTATTTGTGTTAACTGAATAAACAAGTATACCTAATAAAGTGGTCAGTGAGTGTCAAATGAGTATCGTTATTTTTTTGCCACCAACATAAAGGTAACATTTTAGCTGATTCCTCTTGAAATATGTTGTAGTTTTCATTTTGGGCAATGGGTATATAAGCAATTATACATTTTCTTTTGTTACGTATAAATAGCCTTTTTAACATCAATTTGTGCCAACATTTATATGACTTATCATTAAACTTGATTGTTATTGTAATATTTTATTCTTCAGACCTGCAGTACCAAAACAATGTACTTCTGTAGTGATTCTCTGGTCAATAACTTTAGTTTAAATAAATTAAAAGTAAAAAAGAAAGAATAAAAATCATGCTAATGTGTAGTACCAAAGTGTTGTTCTTACACATTATGTACATGCTTTGCACAAAAACAAAACAGAATTTTTAAAAAGTCTTATAAATGAAAGTAATAGTGGCAAATATACATTTGAAGGAATACAGGAGTCCAGAATTTAACAGCAATTTTTTTTTTTTTACAGTCAACCACATTTTAGCAGACACAATATATAACAGGGAGTGGGATACAGTTTAAACCAACAATATTTGAGTTTTTTAATATAAAAAAATTACTTAGCTTACATTTTCAAAAAGATGCACTTTCATCTTTCCATTACCTTTTTGATTAAAAGAACCGTTCCCAAGGCAATTTAGTTGTTGGCAAAGGAACACAGTAACTCATTCTGTCAAATTTTGTGCTTTTCTGTTTGCCTCCAGTTTTTACATTTTGGAAATGGGACCCAAGCAGATTATTAGCCAGCACTCTTAACATTTCTCTCCAATTTCATTTTTTTTACTTTAAGACCTCATGAAATGGAACTGTGACTGACTAAATGGGAAATAAAAAGACTGACTAAGTTTGCTCTTCAAAAACTAGTGAAACATAACTTGTACAGTGGCAGTCCAAGCTTCATTATCAGTTACCTACTAAGAACTGATAATGTTCTTCAGTTTTCCACGAGGCTAAATTTCAAGAATATGAGCAAGGTAAAAAAACGCTTGTTTTAGAGGATGAGCTATAAGTCCAGCTGACCTCACTGACAGAGCGCGGACACAAGTAATGGGCGTGCATTACTGCTTTTTCCTGCAAATCGTCGTCTCCTATATTACAGGATTTATTATTTACAAGTGAAAGGCTGCTGTCTTTTTGTTTTTGATCAACTTTATGGTACAATCTTTGAATCCAATGGGACGAACTAGCAAACACTAGTTTTATATTATATATTATATTATATTATATTATATCTTTTAACTAAAAAAGACAACGTGTTGGATCACCAAAACCTCTACCCTGATTATGTGAATATTTGAATTGAAACCTAAGGATTAAAGGTGGACACTACAACTGATTTACAGCCAGTGCTGCAGCTGTTTACGACGAAAACCAATGGAGAGACGTCCATTAGCGTATCCCACATAGTCAAAATATGTTGTTATCCTTTCTGCCTGTACCTCAAACTATCGATGCCCCAATACCTCAAACTATAGATTTGAGGTGATATCCTTTTTAGATGGCTAAAAAGGATAACACCAAGACACACTGCTATGGTTTTATTTTGCTATTACAGAAACCTTAAATTGTTCACTGTATATTTCATGAGGCCTTTAAGCTGCAAAATGACTTTATTATGATATGAACAGAAAGTAAATTATTAAAATGTGAAAAGTTAAAAGAATTTCAATACAATTTTTACAGATTTTGAGACGTGGAGATTTCTTTCTGTACATCTGAACCATTAATGTAAAACACAGACTACTGTAAGATGTCCAGATAGGGTTTAAAATGTTTCACTAAACTGCTGTCTGCATGGTGCAGGGATGTACAGAGTAAAGTACATAGGGACAGCAGATTTAGCATAAAGCCTCATCTACTCTTTCAAATATTTTTGGTGGGTCTTTGCTCTAAACAACACCGCACTAACCCTTATTACTCCTACCCTAATAGTGAAAATCATATTATACACTTATCTGACGGACCTTGCTACAGTGTTACACAAAACCTTCGTCTTATCTTACAAGGGTCCACTGCTTAATTACAAGTTTATTCAGAGGGGATGGGGAGGTCGGGCGCAGTGGTTCATCTAAAAGTACCATATTCAGTGTGATAGACACGGATAAGGCGTAAACAGCACAGATCATTCAAATAAAAAAGGACGCAATGTATAATTAAAAGCTGTGAGCTAAGCATTGAAATGAGCTACATATAGCATTTACATTGCTACTGACAGGCGACACATGAAGGCATTGAAAGAAGTTCGATGGCGTCTGTATTTTTAGGCACCTTGTTGACGTGAGATATGTGAGGGGGGCATGAGATACAACGTGTGGCAGCGTGTCTGCTTGGTGGGAAACACGAAAGAGGGTGAACAAGAGGTCATGTAAGAAGCAGCCATGGCAGAGATATAGATTTCCAGGAGTTCGTGTCACTAGACGAGCAAAAAACGTGAGAATGGGTAGAGCTTCAGGAGCAGCATCAAACTGCATGTGGAAGATAAAAAAATATCTCCCAAAAAGGACAGAAAAAAAACAACAAGAAAAAAAAACAGTAAAATGTAATACGGGAAAATGCTGAACCATAGGACATAATAATAATAAAAAGCTCGGGGAACATCTCTGCCTGCGGGCTGTGTTGACTCAAAGGGGGCAGTGGCCACAGGTGAAGACGAAAGTGGGGGACAGAGAGAGAGAGACTATAAGAAATAGAGGGACTGAAAGAAAAGGTAGAGAGCAGCACAGCTCCCTATGCAGTCTAAATGAAGTATTCCTTCTTTTCTTCTGCGTGTGCGTGGTTGCCTTCAGCGTTGATGATGGCTGTGTCGGCATCGGGCGCGTCGTCCGCTCCTTTGGCTTCGTTCGTCAAGTATGTTCCTGCAGAAGACGGGGGGGGGGATAAAACAAACCCATCTCAAGGAAAACAAATACTGAGCAGCCCTGCATGGCGTTGGCTGCCTGGGGCAGACAGCACATCTGAAGACAACATCAGTGATGCTACATTATTCATAGACAGAGTGATGAGAAGCTGGGATAGTGTGGTAAATGTGAGTAAAGCCCTCTGCAGACACAACCCAAAAGCATCAACAAACAGGCAGGCCATTTTCAGACTGACAAGACTTAAAATACAGCGATGCTGTGCTCAGGGCCAAATGTTTTAGCATTGCTGCTGAATTCTGACCATCACCTTTAAATTTTAGATAAGCACTCTCCCTGTGATTTCTTTTAACCGAGTTTGAGCATGTGCTCAAATGAAATTCTTTTTAGAGGAAGTTGCAAAAATATGTTATTATTTGCATTTGCTGCAATAAAAAATGGACTTAGTTGAAAAAAAAATCTATGCTACTCTTAAAATTATTACAGTAAAACTCATCAATGCAATATAAAAGTAGTAATTGACTTATTTGTTATGCATTATGTTTAATTGTTGGTTCAATTTCGGATTAATATAATTTATGTACCTAATGTACATTTACATTAGTAAATGTACTAATGTTCACTATTTACTAATTTGGTAATCTTTGAAGAATGCTGGTTGTTCTGAAATACATTTATCTGGATCAGTGGTGGCAACTGTGGTAGGAATCTGTCTAATAACTGGAGGGTTGCCAGTTCAAACCCCCACTTTCTCTGTTTCAGTCATTGTGTCCTTTGACAAGACACTTCAACCACCTAACTTGCTGGTGGTGGTCAGAGGGCCTGGTGGCAGCTCGTCTCTGTCAGACTGCCCCAGGGCAGCTGTGGCTACAGTGTAGTAGCTTGCCACCATCTGTGTGTGAATGTGTGTGTGCGTGCGTGAATGACTCAATGTAGTTTAAAGTGCTTTGCGGTCCTCTGGACTTTACTAACCATTTAGGAGTTTCCGATAGGATGGACTACATACAAATCCAAGTCACACTTTTAAGATTTTTAATTTTTAAAAAGTTTTGAAAACCCATATATCGTTTTACGTCCATTTCAATATTTTATCTTTTGCATAAAATCCCAATTAAATATAAAACTTTGGGCATTCAATTACGAGGCGACTAAGTGTAGAAACATTCAGCTCAAATCAAAGTCATTTACATAACATTTCCCAAGTGTGCAAAACGCATTCTATCCTAATCCAGCGGTAACTTTGAAAAGAAAGAAAAGCCGCAGTCTAACATTTGACAAGTAGAGCATGCTCCACTGATTCAATGGGCCTTGAGGTCTGGCCCATTGTGGTTTTACCTTTATGCCTGGCCAGGTATCTTCCCAGAACAATGATTAAACACAAGGTGACAAAGACCACTACAGCCACCACTCCTCCAATCAAGGCATGGTCGGTGCCATGCTGCCCCAGCGCATTGGGATCTGAGGAGACAGGGGAGAAAGAAACAAAGAGAGACAATCAAAGTGTTGGTTAGTGAGGTGAAGGAGTGAGCACAGGGGAACAACAAAAGACAGACAACACAAACCAGAGAGCAAAGAGAAGAAAGAAGATTATTTCCAGTTTGTTCCTGCTTTAACGGTTGTTCTTAGCTGCTGTCATTCCTTCCCTCTTACACTTCATGCATTCAGAGCAGAGAGCCTGTGAAAACTCTCTGAGAATATTAAAACGGAGAAGACGAGAGATGGACATCACACTGACACAAGAAGAATAGGACTGCGATGACAGTCATCTGGCAAAATGAATAAAAAAAAGAGAATGTATAAGGGACTTGGTTTAAAGATGTAAATTATTTAGCACCTCCCCTACTGAGTTGCAGAGGTACTCAGCATGCAAATCAGGGCAACAGCAGAGAAAAAAAAAATGTTATACAGTAAATAAATCATTACACACAAAAAGTAGGGAGGATCAATCTTTTTTTCAGTTCTTGGAGAGAGGGAATTAATGTTAGGGAAAAGAATTAGATGTCAGAGAGTTGCTACAGGTCCCCAGCTGCTGGAAAGTAGCAGAATGATAGAAAAAAAATTACATTTATGAAAAAAAGAGAATAATCTTTCCGCTTTGCTCAGTGCAAAAACCCATCCATTCATCCATTTTTTTTACACCCTTGTCCCTTAGTGGGGTCGGGAGGGTTGCTGGTGCCTATCTCCAGCTACCGTTCCGGGCGAGAGGCGGGGTCACCCTGGACAGGTCGCCAGTCTGTTGCAGGACAACAGACTGGCATGGTGTGTGTGTGCAACCATGCACACACACACTCACACCTAGGGGAGAGGTCAATTAACCTGACAGTCATGTTTTTGGACTGTGGGAGGAAACTAGAGTACCCGGAGAAAACCCACGCATGCACAGGGATGCATGCGTGGGTACATGCCGTGTATGTATTTTTTTTTTCTGTTTCTTAACCCTTGTGCGTGAGGACTGAGGCAAATGTAGAGGACTATGGCAAATGATACAAATTTTACGTGTGTGGGGTCAGTTGGACCCCATTTCTGGACAAAAGGGTTAACAAGAGTTACTCACGTTATCATGTCTGGCTGCTTTCACACAAAATCTAGTTTCTTCCATCCCGTTATAAGCCTGGATCTGGGACAGACCCACTGTGGATGTGGAGAAGCAGAAGACACAACTCGGAGCTTTCAGCCTCTGAACTCAGGATTTTGTTTTTCGGTCATGATCCAAACATAATGACCATAGATGAATGTATAAATGTTGACAGTCTGCTACATTGAAAGGTTTCCTATCATCTTAGCTCAGCTCTTTCTTCATTAATACAGACTGGAGCAGTCTTTGGATTACTACAGAAGAAGTCCCAACCTGTCTATACATCTCCTGAGACATCCTAAAATCACCCAGGAACAAGACTTATACTGTCCCATGATCCTGAAGGAGCACTTAAAAGTACTTAAGTATCAATACTGGATTTAGAGGAGCAGGCTCTCATCCCTGGCAATGTCGCACTTGCAAAAAAGCTAGACTCGTAGGTACACAGACATGACTCGGACGGTCAAGACAAAAACCCCACCGCTCCTCCTGAATGTGAAATTTTGACAGTCTGCTGGGGCTGCAGTCTAACATCCAAGAGCATGTTTTTCCAGGAAGGAAAACTGATCCATTGAGGGATGAGACACACTTTTCTGTCACATTTCTAAACAAAAAAAAAAAAAGTTTTTTAAGGCATTAAATTTGACACTAACATCTCTTCTTTCTAAACCTTTGGGAAAAACAAAAACGTGAAAGCTGTTCTGTGGTGAGACTGTATTATTTGTTTTGATCCATAACACCTAAAAGATTACAGCGACATTCACTAAGCTGATCTTTGCAGGAGTAATGGCATCCTTTAAACACCCCCAAGATTTTGCATGGGTTCCAGAAAGTACATGATACTTTCTGGCAGCTAAAACGTGGCATTGCCTGACCAGAAAATAGTAGCTACAGAGAGAGGACTTATCCATACAGCACACGTCGTATGTTGACTATTTCTCTTCAGTATTCCACTTTTCATTCTGTCTGCCCATGAGGCCAAATTGAACAGCTGGCTTGCTCTCGCTTCATAAGTCTCCACGGTCTGAGTGACCAGGCCGTCACACTTCGCCGCCTCCGAGTGGACAAACACAAAGTCATACAGACCGACACACACGCTCATAGACACGGACGTGAGCAGCATAGCTTCACTGTGCTGCGGTTCTTCTTGGTTGGTGGAGCAGAGAGTGGAGGAATTTTCCCCTGGCAGGACCCAGCAGGACGAGGACAGAGGCGTTTAGTTACACACACAGTTTTGTCTTTTATTCTCTTTCTGTCAGGCTCCTCCCTGTATATGTGTGTATTTTTAACCATAAAACACACACACTCCCTTGACTGCTGATCCTCTGGCTGACTGTTAGATCCCCAGATATTCTTTTAGAAGTGAAAGGCTTTTGTTTTTTTACATTAGATTGCCTGATCACTGTATGTAATGCAAGTGATGCTTTGATTATTTACAAAATTATAGGAATATTACACTTGATTTTTTATTGTTGTTGTAAATGTGGTGTATTCCACATACGTTCTCATCCGCATACAAATCAGTGGTTGTGCATTCTCATGGGCTTGAAGCTCTGCCAAATGAATCACATTCATAAATTTCTTGGAGATTTTTTGAAGAGTTCTTCACAAATGTGAATAAGTTGTGTAAAAACTTCAGCAGCTCCGCAGGAGGTAGCTCTGTCTGATAAAACGCTTTAAGGGATAGCACTTGAATAAGTTTCAACTTTAGCAGAAGGCAAGAAACTTGGGGAAAAAAAGATGATGAAATATGGGAAACAAGTGAGCAGCTTTCTCCTTTGGAGGCCCAGTCTCAATCAGAATGTGACCTACTAATGTATCGTCGGGTTCATTTCACATAAAACTGAGTTGTTTCAGTACCTCTCGAAAAACTCCACAGCATAGTCTTGAGATTATTGAACTGCACAATGAAGCACTCTCACCACTGCATCGCACTATTTAAGACGGCATTGAATTTTATTTTTTGCAAGTTATAGATTTAAAATTGTAAAATGGTGATTATTAAAACCACATGATCAGTAGTATAATGATGGTCAGAGTTAGGATTAAACCACATTTTCCTTACTTCTGTTTTCGTTTCCAGCATTAAAATGACCCCACCACCTCAGCTTAGTCGCAATGATACATGTCCATCCAACTTGCCAAATGCATAATTGGCAAGCAGGATTTACTGCAAGACCCCTTAAAATGACCTTTGTGGTTGCACTGAAATTCTGATGGTAACTGTGATATGGAATAAAATGCAGTTGAAATATTTGACCTACCAACACTAAACAAACCGGAAGAGAGAGCGAAAACTGACTCATAACTCAAAACCAAGTCAAGAAATACTCATATTTTGTGGGAGTGTAAATCACCTCTTTTCAGATATACTTCAACAAATCTTTAAAAAAAAGGTTGTGTTAATAAAAAAGTTTGAATTTGCAAGGACGCAAGTGTTGACAGCTGAATTTTAATAAGACTGACCATATTTATTTTTTATTGTCATGTTTTTAACTTCTTTGCTTTATGTACAATTTAGCATAGGCTGTCAATATCATGTTTTATTATTTTACATTAATGTTGGGGCTGGGGGTTGCTTACAGCCCAGGTAATATCTGGTAAGCTTCATAGCACTGAACTGCATTACATACATCACGGTAAAACATTAGCATCTGGGTATAATTTATAACTTTTACAGAATCCAACAAGCAATTGTTTCTCAATAACCACGGGTCCACATCCTCTGTACGAAGCAAAACACAGAACAAGGAGCTGCTTTTTACCAGGCTAATGTTATGACTGGTTTGAATTTGGGGAAACACACAAAAACGCTGCTAAACAAGCACTGGTTCTGGAACTGTGTCTTTATTCAGTTTGGAAGCCAAAACTGATGGACGAGAGGACAAAGCATTCTTTATTTGAGCCAAGAAGAAGGAGGACAGAAGGGATCTTGCATACACAGTTATACATTTTGCAGGCCCACAAAGACATTATTATTTAATAAGGGCATATACATCCTTCTCTGTATGATTTAATATGAGTGTGGCAGAGCAAACTCTGCTTGTAATATTTATAGAGCCCTCCTTGTCGCATAGCTGTGCGAGTCTGGATTGTTTAATAAATTAAAAGGGTTAAAGTTTTATATAAACCACTGCTGGGTCAAACGGGACCAAATGTGTTCCTGTTAAATCATCACAATAATTCTTCACATTCTCAGAAGAAAATGCTAAACTGCTTTAGTGTGTTTAAGAAAAGTGTTGGCTTGAACTTGAGTTGAGATTTTACAATGTGATTAATATTTAATATTATTTGCTCATTTTAAAGTAATAAAAAATGAATCTATCCACCAGGTAGTCAGCTATTTATTTTCTTTTTTAAATGTATTGTTGATTAAAACATTATCCACACAGGACTTTCTCAATGGGGGAACCTGACCTGAGGGGGTTTAGTGTATTTTCTGGGCAGTGTGTGACTGTTCAAACCTCATGGTAGAACATTTTTGGAATTTTGCAAAGAATACAATTTTTTTCTTCAAATTATTAAGACCATTGCAGCAATGCTTACAATAAAGGTGACCTATAACCACTTTTATAATAATGCATATTTATATCAGATTATATTTCAAACTGTAGGAAGCTAAAGCTTTAGTAGAGAAAAAAAACAACACTGAAATCAAAATTACAGTAGATGCCCAATTTCCTACAGTTGGTCTCAAAGTCATGTTCATCAAAGATCTCTTTAATGTATTTTGGTGCTGTGCCATTCAATGATTTATAAACTGACAGAAGTATTTTAAAGTCTATTTTATGAGCTACAGGGAGCCAGTGGAAGGACCTCAGAGCTGGGGTGATGTGCTCCATCTCCCTGGTTTTAGTGCAGCAGTATCCTGGATCAGCTGCAGCTGTGCGATTGCCTTGTTATTCAGTCATGTGAACACACTATCACAGTAATAAATGTGACTAAAGACAAATGCATACACCTAAAGCATCAGGGAGTTCTTCTTAAATGACCAGGATACTCAAAATCAAACATGTCTTCATCTTAAACATTCTTAAACACCAAACACTTCTTTCAGTAGGAGCCTTCCATACATCACAGGAGATGTTTGCCATTGAGTAAAGTCACTAGATCTCATGTGCCTTGAATGACTCCAACCTCTCTTTCATCTGCGCTCATCTTTTATATGAACAGTAGGGAGTTATCAGACACTGCACTCATTAATCCATCATATTAGTATGTTTTACACAAAGCACATCTTTGTCACTTCATCTGTCTTCAGATCATTGGCTTTACATTTATTTAATATTAAAACTCCTTCCCTGCAGGGACCCTTTCTTATCTCTGGTGATGCTTTTTTACATTCTCCATTTTAGATGTAGCTCTATGAAGGAATGACTTTTGGTTGCTCCCATCAATAAAGCAGCACTTGTGCCCTTGTGTCTATGGTGTGGGTCAGTCATGTTTAAAGGTGTCTTTTAACAGGATGTTATAAATTTGCTGTGGGGGAACTGTGATTGTTTCCTTCCTCTGAATATGTGAAAAAGAAAAAAAGAAATCTTAATCTTTTCTGTAAATATGAAACCCTTGATGTTTTTATGAGATGATCAAAGAGATTGCTGGAAATCCTTAGGAAAAAAAAAAAAGATCTGAGGAGGAATAAACCAGAACTTCACTGTGAAACACCTACGGCAACCCCAAAATGTTTGATGATTGTTGAAAAATAAAATGTTTTTGTATTTATCTGCATGCTGTTTGACGCAGTAGCTTTGAAACTTTCAAACAAATACTTGATCTTGCAAATAAGATAATAATAAGTATATATTCTGCTATGACTTATTTTTTTAGGAAGCTGCAATAGCTCTAATAAATCTGTAGCATCAGCAGCTTCTGCATCTAAAGTATCACTGAATCGTTTTTTTTTTTTTCTTTCAGTTATTCAGTTTAAAAGTGAAACTTGTCAATACCCAGACTGGTACATATCAATGATTAATTTCCGTTTATTCTGATTATGGATTTCTTTATACCCCAGTCAGTGGACTACGTTATATAATGCCAGTAACTCCACCAAAAACAATGCAATTTTCCTATGAAGCTAAAACTTATGTGGGCTCAGGAATGGTGCAGTATGTGTTGGAACATGACAAAAACGTCTGTATATTATTAGTATTATTAACTACAGAATGCCCAAACAGTGATGTTTTCTTTTACTGTAAGGTTGTGTGAAGTATTTATGAGCAGTCAGTGCTGTGTCTGCTATCAGAGCACTTCCATTTTCAAAGGGTGGGACTGAATGGCTTTCCAAGGTAACAGCTACTCAAAAACAGAACAGAGACAGTAAAATAATAAATATTTTACCATCTATCTGTTATAAACCAATAGAAGTCAGAGAACATGTTATGATATTGATTTTCTTTCCCTTAACTTCTTCAGTTAAGCCTCAGACTGGCTTTTGTATTGATGCTATATTTTTTCAACCAGAAGGTGTAACTTGTTTGATCGTCAGAAACTCGCAGCTAAGAATGTGGGATGTCTGCAGCTCCTCTGGAGGGACCTTAGGCTCTCAGCTGTAACTCTGAATAACGTTCACCTGACTTTGTCAATTTATGTGAACTGCTACGTCTTGGCAGTGTTGCAGATTGTACTGTAGCCACAAACATTCTTACTGAAAGCATTTAGCATGCTGTCACCATTAGGCTCCATAATGTATGCTAGTAGCTCATTTAGCTTAATTTAGTTAAATGTCCAGCAAGTTTGTTTAAAATCTAATTGCAGTGTGGTATTACATGCTACATCAGTCAAGTGTTTTTTATCACATTTCTCTGAAAACACACCAAAAATGGAAAATTCCAAAATTTGGGTAGGATATTGTTTTAAGGTCAGTCAACGTTTACCAATGTACCTAGAGATACAAATGTGAAGAAATATGCAACAAATTTAACAGAAAATAAAAGCACAGTCATCGGCTCTTTATAAAAAATATAATTTTTGAGAAGAGGAAATATTAAATGAGTATTTCACAGTTAAATGTGCCACTCATAATTTATTCAGAGATGTTAAAGAGAAAACCAGAACAGACTGCTCTGAAAGGTGCCTTATACTTATTTTGCAGCAGTCTAAAATATTATATTATCATTTACAGAGTAAGGCTGAAAGGGGTGACTAGAGGTCCATGTAAAACACTAAGACATGACTCAGTTTACGGGAGAGAGAGGTGTAAAAGAGACAGCATTTCCAAAACCATGAGTGTTTGTGTGTGTGTGCCCTTGTGCATTATTGCTCTCTGTGTCAGAGTGGATTAATTAGATCCAAAGAACAAATTACCTCAGCTAATCATTCTATAAAGCCCACATTTGGACACTGGATTGAATATTTAACCTCTTCCTCTTTGTTTTCTTATAGGAGAAAAAAGGATTTGTGGTAAGCAGGCTAAGCCCTGCATTATAACTAATGATGGACTTACTAAATCTAAAGAATCTATTAAAACAACTTGATGTCTATGAATACATCATTTCTCAATAAACAGCAATAAAATATAGTAACAGTGCTTTTCCTATTTTTATAACGTTATGGGACTTTTGCTAAAATTATATATGAATTATTCTAGAAATTCTGATGTCTAAGATTTATTCATTGTTACAAAAGTAGTGACATAAATTCAGCCATTTTTAGTTGAAACAATGCATTGTTTCAGCTGACTTTGCACAATGATGGAAGACCAAAGCAAAATATGGGATTCAAATGAACTGATCTTATTAGAAGCAATCCTAAGTAAATGTTCTAATAGTGGATTTTAGTCTAACAGGCTCATAACAGGTGGTTAATTTGCAGAAGAATGGGCTGTGCCACCTAGCCTTCACTCTAATGCTTAACACACCTGAGGCTCTCGCCTCTCAGCATGCCAACTTTCCTTTTGAAAAAGCATTACCTGAAATAGCGACAGTAATGACAGTAACAGAAGTGCTCCTTATGTTTTCACACAATTACTTTCAAACTGCAGACTTTCTCTGTTGTAAACAAAAGAACCGTGAAGGACACTAGTAGAGTGAACGAGCAGGTAAGGGAAGGGAGAGCGCCTAACAACTGCTCTGTGCATTCGGCAGAAACTTCACTTACTCCAAACCTGACTCTGGAATCTTATTGATGATACTTCAGACTACAACCATTTTGTAGTGGAATATTTTTTGTAGTTTTGAAGCTGCAACTTAAACAATTCTTCTGCACCAAACTGGTATAAATACTCTATACCTTTACCAGTCCTTACCTAGTTTGCAGCACTTGGTAACTATGCCATGCATGACTTTACAGAAGATTTATAATGTAGTTTATTTAATAAAATAACAATGTGTACTATAGACTTGTCATAAAGAAAAGAACAGGTATACTAAAATGATTTCTGTTGTAACATGGTGCTGTAGAGAAAATAAAATTAACTTCAACCTTCAAGGAAGGGCAAGGGGTGCCGTAGGGGTGGTGGGGGGATAATATGATGGTAGGAGAAACAGGGTCAGAGCTGCAATAACTTCAGGCTGACTTTATTGCTGCTGCTCTTCAGATATTTCTGTCAAACACTATGCTGCAACTGAAGCAGCTGTATGGTTCACAAAAATAAGAACCCTACAGCTAGTTTTGAACTAGCTGGTTTTGAAGAAATATTTTGTCTTCAATAGTCTCACAGGGAACAACATAAGTCAAGTATGACAAAGAGGTCCATGCAAATGAAATAAGCCGTTGTGTCTTTATGAATCCTCCAAAATGTGTCCTCTGCAACTAAAATTTAATTAAACTAAAGGTTGTGTGTAATTCATAAAACTAGCCTTAGGTTCTAATGATTTTGCCTTTTTCTGTTCAACACTTTACTACAAGTGTTGCTGTAACTCTTTCCAGGAGCAAGCAAAAGTGACAGGTCATCAATAAGCCAGCCAACAATAAGTGAAAGAACCTTTGCATTATGTTTTAATTTCTCCTGTGGTTCGTGGCTTTTATGTCTGAGCTGTGCAGAGCATAGGGAAGAATGAATGGTCAGCACTGTTCAATATTTCACCATTTCACCACTAAACACAACCACTAACCAGCTGCCCCAGATGCTTGCCCTCAAGGAAATATTTCCTTTGCTCATCACACAATCTAACCTTTGTGCTCCATTTTAAAACAGGATCAATAGCAATAGAATAAAGCTGTTAGAAAATCCCTCCAAGGAATGAAAATTGTCCCTTTCCTTATTGAGTTTTCACAAAAGGTTTGTTCTCAATCTTAAAAAGCTTTAAGGTAAATGTGAGGCTAAAGCTATAAAAATATACCCAGGGACACTTCTACATTTTTTTTCATAACACAAGAGTAGATTTATGCTAAAATGCATACAGTTTATTCCTAAATTTGGATAATAATAATAATAAATACATTATTTCATAATTATTTTAGACCCAAGTTCATGTTGTTTTTTTTTTCTTACATTTTGCTCAGTGTTTTGAGGCAGGCCATCTAAGATGAGCAGATTGTAACTTTAAAACCTGCCTTATTTTGAGGTGTTACCATTTAATGGATGCTTTCAGGATAGAATCCCCTGTAAAAGAAAAACTGCTCAGGGGCTAATCTTAACTATTAAACCCTGACTGAACTCTTGGGTTTTATCCTGAATCTAGCTTGAGTGCATACCGTACTCACTTATTTCAACTTCAGTCGAAGAGGAGCTCCTCCCAATGTTTAGTGTTTTTGATTACCCTTAGTAAAAGGCATGATGCTGAATAGATAACTCTGGCAGCCTACGTTTGCATTTCTATATTTTTAGCTTGAGCTCCTCTTGGGGAACAACTACTAGGCTCAGAAAGGAAAACTTACTCTGCAAGGCTTTAGATGTTTTTTGTTTTTTTTTCTCCACAGGCCCAGACATTGGGGCATAAATAATAGCTGCCTTCTCAGTAGTTGGTCCTTTTTCCACAGCAATAAAAGGCTACAGGGACTAAGGTTGGCCACGCGAACGCAGATTATGGGAAGTGAATGGTAAATATTTTAAGCACAAGAGAAACCCTTGTACACGATTCAACCTTTGAGCTTCAAGGTTGAAGCTAATTCACAAGCCACGAAAAAAGCATTTGGTAAATTTCAGAAAACGGCTGGTAGGGAAGAGAATGTGTATCTGTGTCTGTATGTAAGTGTGTGTTTATGGAAGGGAAGGTCTGATTATACTACATGGACCTGATACTTAGAGTAAGAGTTATTGTAGCTATTAAGGCTGGCCAGGCTATTGAAGCAGTGTGAGTCTTGGCCATACCTGCCAGCACCTCATTAATAAAATGAATTACATACTGCAGCTATGCATCAGCCCTTGCAGTATACAGTTCAGATGAAAAGAGGTGTATCTGTCAAACTGTTTACATTAGATTCACTTTAAGGGTCAACAACAATTAGAATTTGTACAATAGGGCAGGATTTTGTAAATGTAGATTTTCCATTGGGGATAATAAATTCAGTGTTTGAAATGTGTGTAGTTTCACTGGAAAGTCTTTGGTCTCCATTAAATGGAACATATTCATTTACAAGTTACACTGATATGCTTACTTTTAGTTTAACTTCCAGTTTGTGCATTTGTTACATTCAGTTTTAAAGATCTTAATAGAAACAGGTAAATTGGACTGTTTATATCTTAAATTGTTTGTTTTATTTGTAAGGGATTATTTCAAAATTCAATTTTCGTAGTGTTTAGGCTTATAGCTCAGAGGTGCAGAACTATGCTAAAGGTTAAATGAGGATGATTAAAAGTGAGATAACCAAAATAGTTCTTTCTGTCTGGTCTGGACTTTAGCTTATGTCTTGCTGTCAGTTCATGTCTCATTATATTCCTGAGTTCTGGAAAGTTCATCTGGTTAGACTTTTGTCTATGAACCTGCATTTGGGTCCTATTATTATTATTATTATTATTTTTTTTACCATCAATGAATTACAATTTCAGTTTTTTAGCTTTCGAGTTTTCTTTTTCTCTAATTAAGTTCAATTTCATTGATTTACATAGTCCCAAACTTAAACAAATGTCTTTCTAAGAGATTTAACATATGCAATTTTCCTAAATGGCCACTGTATATTTGGCATAAAAACACAAATCACCTAATATTTCAATCACAACCTGCAGTAAAACTATAAAGATGCAGGTGAGCACATCTGAAAAATACCTACAAATACTGAAGAATTTTTTTTTAACAATTTTGTACTTTAGAAAATGTTTTTTCTTAATGTTTGAGTATTGGACTACGGCAAAAATATAATGAATACTTGTTTTGGAGCTATTGATGTCCTTCACATTTTCTGATGCAAAAATGCTTCATCCTTTGATTTGGGTCATCTTGTACTTTATGCTGAAAGAGCAAGACTGGCATAAGTAGAGCATTAAAACGAAAATGGGACTCGTAAAAGAGCTTCTCAGAATATGCTAATATTCCACATAAAGCCAGTAGAGTTAAAGCCTTAATGTGTATTTTCTCCGCACAGGCGGTTGACTTTATTAAAAAGACAAAACATCATGGGGGTTTGTATCGCTCCTCAGATGTTTGGTTTCATCCCAAGGCTGTGAAAATAAGTGGTAATAAATCAAGTAGACACATGAAGACAGATAGGACGGTATCCTGTGACTGAGAATGCCGTATAGAATTCCGATATGTAGATTCCCATAAGATACAACTGAAAAGCTCGACATTCCTTGTGTCCCTGAACTACCTAAACAGACATCAGAAAAGAAACCAAAGAACACCAGTGATGAACATCCAATGTTGTGCTGGAAGCCAGTTATCAAACAAGATCTTCAGAGAGATGAAGGGTAGGCAGAGGAGAGAACAGGGAAAGATGCAACAAAGGAAAATGTAGAGAAAATGTGGAGGGGGACTCAAGTGTCCTGTGAGGCTTACAAGATGGTAATTTACAGAAAGGATGAGTGATAAAGTAAAATTATTCTGCAATTGTGGATCTGGAACAGTAAAAGTAAGGGTAGACTAATAGGGAAAAACCCCCATCTGCAATAAAACGTTCAGTTTAGGAATACAGAAAAAGTAAAATTCAATTAAATGTCTAGAGAAAAAAGCTAAACGTACATGATAAAAATACCTAGTGTAAAAATGTGTTTACATTTCCAGTGAAACTCATTTAAAAAACCCTTAAAAACCACAGGTAAGATAAAATTAGTTGAATTATTGTAATTATACCTCTGTTGCAGCTTTCTGTTCATGTCAACACTTGGTTAAGGCATTTGGCTAAAGAAGTGATATTCTCACAGCAGTTTTCAATTTCCTTTCTTGTTTTTTGCTTAATACAATTTACGTGGGTTGCAGCAATGCCAAAACTTCTCAATTCCCAGCAATGTCTTCCAGCTCCTCATAGGGAATACATTACAGGGCTTCCAGTAAGAATTTTGCTTTGGTACCCAAAATAACGTTTCTGGCTCTTTTAAATTTAGAACAGTTTTTAGTACTGTTTAAATAATTTTAGTAATAATGGTTTTAAGTTCTAAAAAAAGAGTAACCATGTCAAATGGATGATGAAAGACTTCAGTCATATTAAACCAATCAGAATGTACAATAAAACATTTCATTGATCTGATGTAATATTCTAATTTTAAACTGCTTTTTTATTGGTTTTAAGCCTTAAAAGTATGTCAATGTGCAATTATATTACAAAGTGTGTCTAGCTTCCCTAGACTCAATGTATTTTGAATATGACAATATATAACAATAAAGGCAAAAGAAAATATCTTATACCTTGTGTAGTAAATATTGACAGAAAAGACAACTGTCTTTCTGTTTCTCAAGAGCAAGAACAGAAACCAAAAGACACAAATGGGTTAACCACAGAACCCTGGCAGATATTTAGGCTGCAATTCAAATGTAAACTGTACCTCACACATTATCAAAAGGAATCCTGGGACTTTATTTAGCAATGAGGGGGAAGGAGCTGGAGAAGCAGAAGAAATTGCAAGCAATGCGTCATAGAGTTTATAATATCATTATACAATAATTGTCACACAAGGTTCCATATGGTTGATGTGATCAGCTCACAGATATCACTGAATACTACATACATTTTGGATTGTGTGCATATGATTGATGCTAATTGTTCTTCCCGAGATATACACAACGCCATGCAAGATTACAATTACTGTGCAGGAAGGTGCTGTTCTGTGATTTGTACACAGACTCCTGTAGTTGGCATCCACTGATGGTACTGATAAAATAATTAAAGTTCTAAAGGTGTTTCCATTACAAAGAGGATTAAACATATGACGCAGGCGCAGAAGCTATATTTATAGAGAAATTAAACAGATTTTGAGGGAATATTGAAAATCAAAGATATTGCCAATGATGTTAGGATTGTGGAAGGACGGCTGAGAAAGCAGCTGTGAAGGCAAATACTATGATTGCAACATAACAATGATTGTCCTTTTTCTGGGATTCATTTCTTCAGATTTGCCCTGATGACCTCAAATGACCACAAAGGTCATGGATACTGTCTGAATCTGGTGTGAAGCAGGATTTAGAACCTCTTGATTTTCCAGAAAGAAACAATAGTATTCCACACAATCTCACTTAAACTCTTGTTGTTTTGATGCTTCAGGGTCCAGGAAGCACATCAGAGTGTGAAATACCAAATGGAAAGTCAATGTATGTGGTGGATTTTATGTTCTTGTATCACTGTTGGAAAAAAACAAAACAACAAAAACCTCACAACTTCTTTTAAACTCTAGAAGATTAAACATGTCATAGGATTAAGGCAACAACTTGAACAGAAAAGGAAAAGATGCAAGTGTAAAGAAGAAAAGTGAAGTATAAAGTAGCATGCCGAGGGGGTAGTGGTGATATGTGGGGTGTTACTGTACCTCTGCTGCCAGTGACTGTGGGGTCTGAGGCGTGGGTGCTTAACTGAACAGTAGGATCTGGAAGGATGGGATGTAGGGGGGGTGTGGTGGATGGAGGCAAGGTGGTGGGAGCGTCTGGTGGGGGGCACAGACAGACATACACAAAAATAATACAGCAACAAATGAATTCACACAAAGAAGTGATGTTTGGGAGAACGGGGACAGTTCAGCATTTGTGACATCTCTTTGTCTAACTTAGAGGTCGTAATAGTTAGACTATTTAGTTAAAATGTGATTCAAACTAGTCACGCATGTTTACAATTACATTTTTTATTGGTTATTTCAGGGACAAAAAGAACAAACATTCAATGTCAGTAAGTGAAAGTTGTGCAACTTGTAACACATCCTGTGGTGACACTGGAAATGTTTATGTTCACCCACTAAATCATTTTCTTGCATGTGTGAGGCCAGTAAATTTCTTAACATAGATGTAGAAATTAATGTACAAATGTGAACTGAAAATGTGTAAGTTAGGTAAGTGTCCCATACAGTGCTTTGCAAAAGCATTGACTCCTTTTGAACAGTTTTGCATTTGATCACACCATAACTGCAATACTCTATGTATTTGAATTTCATATAATATACCAACACAACGTCACACATTATTGTGAGGAATAAATACTAGCCAAATACAAAATCTAAAGAAAAATGAGGGCTGCATCTAAATTCAGACAAGACATTTTGTTTGCCTGTTTTGAACATTAATTTTAGTTTGCTATCCATTATTGTGAACAAATGAAAGCAGTTATGTGCTACTTTGTGTTCATATAGATCAAAGAAAATCCAGAAAATTCTTTATTTATTCTTTGGCAAAATATAGTAAAGTTCAAGTTGTAAAATACTTATGCAAGACGCTGTACATACGATACAGAAAAGGTCGAAACTTTAGTATTTTAAGGGTTATGAAAAAAACAACCACAACTCAAATTCTTGGGACAATGGACAAGAATAGAATCAAAACTGAAGCGTTACCACTTAAAACTCTTATCTCTGCTTCAGGGAGCTATATCTTCATGTGGGGTGTAATGTACAGAGTGAATCACATGATCTGAAACTTGTTCCAGACAGGAGAAAATGGAAGTGTTACACTGACCCACGTTACAACCACCCTAGGTCTCCTTTCTAAACAACACAAATGAACTCCATATATAACTATTTTACTACTGACCAAGGATATTTCCAGTCTGTTTCTGTGAATGTTTATTTCGATTTTGGGTATATCATTGGTAATTCTGCTCTTAAGGTGGATTTATTGTAATAATATTTATATAAAATCTAATTATTAAGGCAACAGATGCAGTGATGTTACTTTGTTTAGATCATAAATTCATCCCAAGTGAACAATCTGGTTAATTTTAGTCAAAACCAACAATCTTTACTTCCATTTTTGCTTCCATTTGTTTACTCTGTTAGAAGTAACCCTAATATCTACATTTACTTAAAAGTGGAAAACACAAGACATATGTGCATGCGCATGTTTACTACAAATTGTCTTTGCAGTAATCTTAAATAGCCATCTTTAAATGTGGGTCTCTCTTTTTTATAGCAATGGAACAGAAATAACCTTGAATTGAATCTGCTAATGCTGTCTATGTCTCTGGAGACAGAAAGTTAAATTCCACCAAATGAAGACATTAATTTGACAAAAGATCTGTGCCAATTACACATTTTCAAGGGTGCTTTCAGAAGAGGTGATCGGGTCATCATTATCGCGCTCTGTTTCAGATTTCATGCTAGGAAGTGTTTCTCGCTGTCATCTGCTCAGGCCAAAGAGAAAAAGGGACTGAAACATTGTGTGACCAAGTTAATGAGGTTACACTACCACCTTGGCTTTAATGTTTATGTCACTCTGCATTTTATGGTGAACCAGAGGCTTTTAATTGGCTGTAGTCGTCTTTCTCAGGGCCAACCGTCCTCTGTGTCTTGGTGACATTTGATCGTGACTCACAGAGCAGCTAACTGCATGTCTGCAGGAAATGGGTAGGAGAGAAAACGTCTCCCCCTTGGAGCAGGACCATTAAAAAGGTATTTTTCAAGAATTATGGAGGCAGTTGTAAAAGGCTAAAAGGTGTGCTAATCACTAATGAAGGGTAGAAACAGGCTTGGTGCCATTTCAGGCGAAGAAGTAATGAATCTGAATAGGCTTCTTTGACCCTGCTGTACCCAATAGCCTTTTTTGTGCAGCAGAATTTGTCAGTTTAATATCATCCGCGTCATTATGTGCATTGGTTGTTCTAGCTTTTAGCTTCATCTGGCATTTAAAGGAATTGTTAGGCACAGACACATAACCATGGTGTGTGAAAAGCCCATTAATTAGGAGATGCAACATTTATTCTATTAGTCAAAAAATGAATAAAAGGGTTTGTGGAAGAAGTTGATGAATGGGTAATGTTAAGTCTTGAAAAAAATGGTAATACCATACGATAATATTCGTACCTAATTTGCATCTATTTGTTCATTTTTATTAATAAGTTTCATCCAAATGTATCTCTTTTATGTCTATCTGAAATCTTTTTGTAAAAGCCACACTACATCTTGCTTTATCATGAAGGATTTGAATATGAAAAAAGCAAAAAATATTAGATGGTATGCCTAATTAGCCAGGCTTGATCCTAATTTGTGGCTCTAAATGCATGAATAGATCATTTAGCTAATTATGGCAGTAATAGACTTGTAATTAACGTTATTACATTTGAAATGATCTATAAAAAATATCACATAGCATTTACAAGAAACAAAATGCTAATTTCCATATTTGCAATTAATTTGCTACATTAACAGTAGATTAAAATGATAGATAGAAACATTGCCAGTTACTTGTATGATATGATTTAGCTTTTTCTTCAGTAGCATTGAGCATGACAAGCTAGATTTTCAAGCTACATGACACTGACATGCTGTTCAAAGGGCCAATGACATTACTAAAACTTCCTAGATGGAAACTGCAACATTGTTGTTCACTGATGAGGCTGTCTGCAGAAAGGTGTGGCACTCTATTACAGTTTTATAAAAGCAAAAGTAGAGGACACAGGGAGGAAGGGGGAGCCCTGGCAGGTAGAAGAGTGAGGTATACTGAAGAGGGAGTGGTGTCACCCAGGTAGTCTGCACCTGGGTGATATGAAAGGTGTACGTGAAAATGAATGGTATGCAATGGCATGTTATAACTGCAAGAGTGTTAGTGGGTTGTTGGACAAATTTTAACATGAAAAAATTATCATTTTAGCTTGAAATACAATACTATATGTTTGGATTCCATCGTTAAAAATAATCGTGTTTTATCGATTATTTAAAACTAAACCACTGGAAAGATGACCTCATTTTACAATATAAATAGCTAAAACCTAAAAAAATCAAAAGCATTTTCACCCTTACGCTGTCTATTTGGCCACATCAAAATTTGGCCACATCCATTTGCAGTAGGGTTAGCGACTGGTCCACACCATCAAACTATGTGCAAACTGTTTCAGATTGGAAATTACAGATAACATTAGTTAAAGAATTGTCTAGTGTCCCTAACTTTAGTACTGTTGTTATTTGTTCACTGAGTTGAATCATGTAGGTCTTGTAAAATGTTTTTTTTAAGCTGCTGCTCATTTTTTATTCTGTTTGTTAAACTTTTTGGTGAGCATTTTTAAAAAATGTGTTAACTTTGGTAATTCTGATAATGTCCTTTACGTGGGAAAATGTGATTTGATAAGCCCTGTCCAGTGATCTTTTTTATAATCAATTAATATAACGTTTTTTATCCTTACTCATTCAGTCTTCTCAGTGCTACCTTTTGCTCTTCATATGCTGTCGAGGCAAGCATAACTTGACATGTACTATGTTTTTCTTGTTTTTTATTCAGATAAATCTTTGAGATAAATCAAATGTAACATCCTTGGACCAATGTACCAACATTCATGTAATCTGTTATCGATCTGCGAAAAGACACTTCTTTTTACCAATCATTGAAAGCTGTCAAACGTCTCCAAAGCTCAGTTGTCACTGCTCTGCTTGTACTCTTTTGTATTTTTTATTATTTAATACCAGGAGACAAATGGCAGAGCAGGAACAGAAGGGAGAAAGAACTATCTGTTTTTCCTGACACTGAGTCGCTTTATCCTCCACCTCCTCTGGCGTTACTAGGAATTACTTATCATGATATTCTTGACAACGCAGCACTAAATTCTGCCTCCCTCACACATTTCCCTTTAGGTATGCGTATGTGCCTGTGTGTGTGTGTGTGAGAGAGAGAGACTGTGTGGAGGATCTGGGACAAAGGTTTATTTAAGGAAAGGCACCTGAGGCCTATATTTTCCATGTGAAGGATGGCACCCCTAATCACTTTTTGCAGTTATACACTATGCAGATCAGGAGGTATTATAATCCTGTTTATGCAACTCTTTTTCCACTATTCATGTGGAGTATAAATGGAATCCAAGGAGTCATTCTGTAGGTTGTAGCATTTAACCTATTTGTCTTTGAGTAGGTTTAAGTAATTATCTGATAAAGATAACTCTGTACCTTTATTTTTGTCTGTCATTGCATAAAACACAATCATTCACACATCAACCTTTCCATTGAACTCACCATACACGTAGAGAACATATTCAGCACTGCTGGTCCCAAGATGGTTGCTGGCTTCACAGCGGTAGGTCCCATTGTCTGTCTTGTTGAGTGAAGTAAAGGTGAGCTCCCTCCCCTCGACAATTATCCTGTCAAGGTCAGGAAGATCACCACCGTCCTTCGTCCACATCACAGGATCTGGTCTGTTATTTGAGATTTTTTATTTTTATTTTTTTTAAAAAGGTCAAACTCGCTGCAAGAATGAAGAATATAATAAAACATAGAAAACTAAAACAATGGAGAGCAGAAAACACTTACGATGGGTTTCCTCTGGAGAAACACTCCAGCTTTAAGTATTGGCCCTCCTGAGGGACAGTAGTTGATTTAATGATTTCCACACGAGGAGCATCTAGGATAGACAGGAAGAGTTTCAACTAATGGCAAGTAGTAATGGAACACATTAATATTTGTAAAACCATCCTCTCTTATAATTATCCTACAACTAACATTAGGATAAGGATTAGTGGACAAATGATCCCTCCATTAAGACAGATTTTTATTTTCTTTTTTAGATATCTCTAATTCTAAGAGAGCAACAATTCTAATATTTTTTATAAGAAATAGCACCTCATTTAGTACCATGTTTTCATGCAATGAACTCCAAATGCAAAGCTTACTAAGCCTGTTGACGGTTTGTGTGTCATTACATCCTTCACACCAACAACACTGTACAATCGTCATTACTGAACATGTTGTTGATGTTCAAAACAGCTAAATTTAGGGGAAAAAAAATCATTATTAATTTAAAATATGTTTTTATCACAGACTATATCTACATATATCTATCAATATTTAGTGCATAATTTTGTACTATCCTCTATTGCTATTTTCATTTTCACTCATGTCCACATAATCCTCTTTTGTCCGTGCTTGACAGCATATGTTTTGGACATTTACTCACAGTGGACCTCCAGTACTTCGGTGGCCTGCTGGGGTGCCTGTGCGAGTGCAACATGGTCTACTCTGCAGGTGTAGGCCACGCCGTCATCATTTCTGTCCACGTGTAGCTGTAGAGAACTCCGCACCGTGAACGTCTTCCCACTTGCATTCACCTCTTTGGCACCTGTGAAGAGAAAACAATGGAAGAATGTCACCCCAGCAGCACAGCGCACTCTGGCAAAGCATTGTTTAGATGTACAAACGTAATGGCTATGTTTTACATTAAAACCATCTGTATATCCATTTAATATGGATAAATTCCAGAAAGAATGCACATGCAATTCCAAAAAGTTTAATTATGCATTTAAAGTTTACGGCTAATTATTATTTGTCTTGTTTACATCCTTTCTGCACTTTCAGGGCATCCAAGCAGAACGGTGTTCTTGTAAAGATTGTAGTAGCATAAAGCTCAAGCAGATGGGAAAAGAAAAAAAAAGGTCTTGCTGAGCTTTAGTTCGTGTATCTGCATCAACATGGACACTCACTGCTGTGAGGCACTGACAATAAGGTCAACAGTAACCATTACACGAAGATATTCTTTGCAGACAAACATTTTGAGCTCATGTGGGTTCAAATATTAATGTTGTGGAGGGTCACTTTTTTTGGCTGCATACCCTTCGGCAAAAATACACATAAAAAGGAAAAAGAAATAGCGCTTCTTGATTACACAAACTCCTATTTACCACCTCTTATTTGTGCATCCCACGGAATCAGTCTCATGTTAATCTCAAACCGTTTAATACCTCTTCTCAACTTTCTACTTCTGCACAACTCTGTCAAGCCCAACAGGGTCAAAAACTCAAATGTTTGTCTTTCAGCAAACTATCACCTATTACACCTATTCATCTAATCAACTTCTTGGCAGAGCAATCCTCGCAACACCTGCTTCTAACTCTGTACAAAAACTGCTGATCCACATTTTTGTGTTCATTAGCAATGCAATCAAAAAGCTTCCTCCAATCATTTGCATAATGTCCTCAAGTTTTGTTTGTTTATCAATTCATTATTTCAACTTTCCGCTTCACGTGACTCTCTTAAAATACAACAGAATAGATAAACGTGTTATTAAAAAAGTTAAATGAGTTTGACTGGGTTATCCTGAATATTTTATGTGATTTGGGGTCAGACATTTGTAGAGACTATTGATTTTTAGTTCCATATCAAACTTTCTTCAAGCTTTATTTACTTCACAATAATTTATTTAGTTTAGTTTTTTCTTTGTGGAAAATTTTACTTCAGAACTTCTTAAACAGCCCCAGATCTATTTGATACTATCTATTTTATGCCAGCAAAAGCATTAAAGGGAGTTTTGAATTATTTGAACACGAGCCATATAAGACTGTGCGTAGATATAAGCAAAATATGCATACAGTACATCCTTAATATTTTTCAATTTAGCAAAGTGTTGCTGAAGTTGCTGTGACAGAATGATAAGTATGAGGGCAAAACAGATGTGTTCAGAAAAAAAATGTGAAATGATTTAATCATGCTTTACTTATATAGTTATACCTAACTATATCAGGACAAAACAACAAAAGGTCCAGGAACTCAGACGATTAAGCACTGTACATGTCTCAAGCACAGAAAAATAAATGCAATTCAAAATGTCACATTCTGTAAGTTAAATTAAATTAGATGCTTCAGATCAAATTGATATTTTAGTAGGAGTGGAACATGATCTAATGCAAATTACCAGGCAATGATGCCTTATCCAGTCACTGTCAACATACAGTTGACAAAAAGGAAACATGCATCTGGGTTTTTTTACAGTTCGAAATTAAATCACACCAAACTTCTCTTGTCTGAGAGAAGTTAGAACCATCTAAATTATTTCCATTTGCTAAATGTCACAATAATGAGCAAAAGAAGAATTAATGTCTTCTAAATCAGAACTTGGGCTGCACAGTGGCGCAGTTGGTAGAGCTGTTGCCTTGCAGCAAGAAGGTTCTGGGTTCGATTCCCGGCCTGGGGTCTTTCTGCATGGAGTTTGCATGTTCTCCCTGTGTATGCGTGAGTTTTCTCTGGGTACTCCGGTTTCCTCCCACAGTCCAAAAACATGACTGTCAGGTTAATTGGCCTCTCCAAATTGCTCCTAGGTATGAGTGTGTGTGTGCATGGTTGTGTGTCTCTGTGTTGCCCTGCGACAGACTGGCGACCTGTCCAGGGTGTACCCCGCCTCTCGCCCGAAACGTTGGCTGGAGATGGGCACCAGCACCCCTCCCGACCCCACTGAGGGAAAAAGGGTGCAAGAAAATGGATGGATGGATAAATCAGAACTTGACATAGAGAAGTATAGAGCCAAGAGGTTGTAAAGTGATGTAAAGATGCAGCAGGGAGTTCTGAATTGGATTTAATCTGAAAATATGAACAAGTGCACCCTACAGGTCCCTTGCCTTTGCTCTCTGCTGCACTACAACTGTCCCTCCACAGCTCCCCCCCCCACCAGGAAAGCCTGCTGAGAACTCAGTAAATTGTTAGTTTTCATGTAACGTTAGGTTCCTTATCTGTCATTAGTACAGCTGCAGCACACTGCCAATATTCAGCTTCAATGGCAATACGCACTGCGTGGGTGAAGGGTGTTTGAACTGCTGGGCTGCCAACACATGGCTACATAAACACCAATAAAGCCTTCACCACTTTTAACAAGTTTGTGTATTTGACTTTTGGGTTCTCAGCAGAAAGATAGACACAATGACAGATGAAATAAAAATCATTTGAAAGTACCGTGAGATTACCATAGCTGACTAATTATGCTGAATTTGGCATCTGCTATAAAGCGCTGTTTCACAGCTTTTCAAAGAATTTGGACTGAATTATGTCATGTCCAGTTAACAATAGATAATATTTAGACCAATGATTTTGAGACGTTTTACAAAATAATTTTATTTTTAAATATCAAAGTTTTACTTTTGCAACTTTCAATAATTAAAGTATTTGCTCCCTGTGCCGTGTATTTCTCACAGTGACCATGTGTTTTGTGCCTTCTAAAGAGGCCATTTATGCTCTGCATCCTTACCCCCACACTGCTTAGCTGCTCCACTTTCCCAGCATCCCTCCTTACTGTCTATTCTACCTCTAAATTCTGCCAATCAACTATTCTGTTGAGCCACTTCCACAAACTGAGGCTATAAGAATGGCTCCCCAAGAGATGAATGACTGACAGGCCTGCAGAGTTAGCAACATCCATCCAATCAACAACTGACAGCGAATATGGATGGGTTTCTTTATAAAGACTAAACTGAAACATATTATTTTTTAACTCAATGAAGGTATCAGAGGAGCAAACATTTTCCATTAATATTTATTCGGAATACTTGCTCGGTAGAAACTGTTTCCGTGTCTTTTCAACGTTCTACCAGACTGACTTGACTTTCTTTTCCCTGCCAAAATTCATATACTCTTTAAGCAACACGTCGAGCTGGTTTTTCTGTTGTTTTTCTGTTTCTCTTTGTTCCTCCATACTTGAAAGTAATCTCTTATTTTTGTTTTCTGTGTGATAGTTCAAATTGACTGCCACTGCAAGGTATGATTCAAAAAGAGAAGTATAAAACTGACAAACTGTCTTCTTTTAAAACCATCAGCCGAAAAGATTAGATACATTTTTATATATTACCATAACTGAGACATTTTTATATTGCATATGTAAACACAAACAGACAAAATGTGTGTGCAAAGGTGTCTGCGAATATTAGTTTAATTGGTCTAAAAATACAATATCCTAACACATTTTAAACATAGCCAAGACTGAAAAGCCTGTAAGGCTCTGGCATGCCAATCAAAACATTTATGCATATATATACAGTACATACAGCTCTGGAAAAAATTAAGAGACCACTGCACTGAATAGCATTAAAAACCTCCTGGTTGTTCCACCAAATATTAATTTCTGAGCTCTTCTTGAGTTAAAACATTAGTTTTGTTGTTTCTAAATGAATATGAACTTGTTTTCTTTGCAAAATCTCTGCCTCTTTTTTGTTATTTTGACCATTTCTCATTTTCTGCAAATAAAACTAAATGTTTGCTTGGAAGTTCGGAGACACATTGTCAGTAGTTCATAGAATAAGAGAACAATGTTCATTTTACTCATACATTTACCTATAAAGAGTAAAATCAGAGAAACTGATCGTCTTAAGTAATGATAAATGATTATGATTACTTTCATTTGGACTAAGTTGTTTTTTAAAGGGTAATCATAGGAATATGCATACAGCATTAGGTCAGTTATGTTTTATTTGGTTCTGCTTTTATTGCTTCACTTTATTTTGTATCAATGTGTTTTTATTTTCTTTTTATTATTCTATTGCTAATGTTACCAGTGTAGCACTTTGGTCACTTTGTTGTGTGTAAGAGTGCAATACAAATAAAGATTAATTGATAAAATAATCGTATTCTGTAAGTTGTGACCTTATTCTCTCAAGCCTTAAAAACATAAACAGACTAGATACTGTGAAATGTACGGCAGTGGCTCAGAAACACTTGTTAAACGTTATCGGTGAAGACAGCTTTTTGCTGCATGTCAAATCTCTTAATAAAAAAGTTGAAGACAGTAAGTAAATTCTTGAAACAGTGCCTATTATCTGTGGGCCCAAGGAAATGAACATTTTCTAAGGTAAGGTAGAAAACTGGCTCTTGATCTACTGAATCCAATTAGAATTTATTTTTTCAGGGGGAAATCATGGACCATTTGTCCTTGGAGCTAAAAAACACAGAATAAACGCAGGCTTTAGATAACTTGCATAATGAGGAAGAAAGCAGCTTCTTTTCTATCATATTTGAAAATGAAAACCACCCTTAGCACAAAAATATGTTTTTACCAAGAAAAAGTGCTGCACAGCTGTGTGCTTTCTGTGTAGACCTGTGACCCTAAGAATATTTAACATAATTAAACACTAACTGAGACATGAACATTTAAATACGCTAAACACTTCTAAAATAATCAGCTTATTTTACATTACAAAGTAAAATAAATAAGAACTTTTTGTAAATGTGTTCTGATTTTTCAGTTTAAGCATTATTAAGCATCACTTTTCATTATTTTAAGTACTTTGAAAATCCATAAATGATTTTTTAACAGCTGCACAGATTTTCAAAAATATTCACATGCCTAAGTAATTTTGGAAAAATAGAGAAAAAGTTAGACTATTCTACAAAAAAAGAAAAAAGAAAAAGAAAGGGGTATGCAGTTCTGCAATATTCACCTGTGGTCTGACAGAAAAAGAGGTAATAGTTGGCAGGGACTGCGGCATGCTGTTCTGTGGGTGGAAGCTCTGCACCACTAGCATGAGCCAAGGCAAGCTTGGAGGATTAGGAATGGAAATGACAGGCGTAAAATGAGAGAATTTGACCCTTTTATTCCATTTCACAGGAGAGAAGGACAACCCAAGAATAGAAAATGGTCTGGAGGGGAGCAACAAAACAACAGAGACCGTGGAGGTCTCCCAGGGAGGGGGAGAAATCATTGACAACAAGCAACCGTGCTGACTAATCCTGGCAGCAGGGGTCTGAAGGCTGACTCAACATACCCTTAACTGCATCTCAGCTGAGACTGGAAGTCATTAGCTCAAGCAAAACCAATAGAAAGCAATACTATTATTGCTAATATTATTATTATTATTATTTACAGATCATCTGACAAATTTTACTGTCAGCCAAAGATAACCAGAGTCGATAAAAAAATTGCAGCTTTTAAATAATGTTTTGATTTATTAGAGGAAATGTAATTGCTCCCTAAACCTAATAACTGCTTGAGACTCCTTTGGGGCCACCAATTGTCTTAAGTAGGTCGTTTTGCAAGAAAGATATGTGAAGATGATAAAGTAATAAGTGTTAATAAAACTAAAATTATTAAACCAGTTAGTTACGTAATTTCTCTGACTATTTTGTAACAATGAAATCTTACCCCACTTTGCACCTACTTGCCAGCTCATGTATAACATCAGTGAAGTAACTTTTACCCTCCTTACCACCTCAGCCCTTAAATAAGTCACTTCAAGGCAGCAAACAGGCATAATCATGGCTGACTCGAAAGTGTCTTTAAAAAGGAAATGAATATTTAGGGTAGAGAGAATCTAAATGTCCAAATGTATTATTTGTATGCAAAGCTTAAGGCCATATTGGTAATATGTAAGTAAAATGCATATTGCAGTCCAAGAAGTTCTTTCTATTTTGATATTTAAATATATTTGATATACTGACAGTAAATTCTGATTCTCTAAGCACATATACTTTAGACTGTCATGTCTCACAAATCTGAAAAGGAGGAAACATAAGAATAACAGAAATAGGTTCTTCTGAGAAAAAATGTTCAGTTGTTCAAAAAAAAGTATCTCTTTAATATATTTATAATTCAAATAATTGCCTAGAGAATTGTGCACTACTAAGTACATGAGCACAAAATGGACAAAATGACAATGATATATGGGTCTGAAGTGGCAAAGTGACCCGTCGCCTGCTGGAATCACCTTTCCTCATGCTGTTCTCTTCAGTCTTTATGAAAGCACTGTAAATGCCATTCTTCTATCTTTTAGTTCCCACTATACCAGGGGTCTGCAACCTGTGGGTCCAGAGTCTCACATGGATCTGTAGGCCATTCACAGTCACTTCAAACAAGTCTTACCAAAAATAAATAGAACAAAAATCAACATTGAAGTCGCACCACAAATTATGGGGGCAAATAATTGTTTACTTTCCCTAAAATGTTTTGTACCTTTCACAGTTTTTTTTATGGGTCATGTAGGTTTTGTGGTTCTAGACAAATTTTACTTCAGAGTTGTGAGAGCAAAAATGTCTCTTTGGATTGAAAATGCTGCTGAATCCTGCACTAAACCATGTTCCTGGATTAGGTTTGAATTTAGCTAAAGATTCAGGGAGATTTTATTGCTTACTTAACTTGGAAATCGTAGGGATTATATAAGTGTTAAAATTACTTTAATTACATTTATTTCAATGAGACATTGTACGTACAGTATCCATGGATTTTAAATAAACTGACTTTGCAAGTTTTAGGAAGTTTTGGACTGGAATGAACCAATTAATCTGTCCACATTGTGACTTGCCTCTCAACAACAGCGACAGCTGGGATTACACCTCTATGGCAGCGAAGAAGATATGGAGCCTAATGCTTTTTAATTTGACAATAATTGTCTTTAAAACCATTAAATAAATTTTCTAATGAGAGTGCCCTAGCATGGATTTGTACTGTGACATTGTACTATTTAGCTAAACTGGAGTTTGTGGTAGATGCACATTTAATTTGAGATTATTCAGAGCCAAAGTAAATAAATACTGTTGTAAATCCACCGCCGTTTTACAGCAGTTCAGTGAGTGTGCTTTCCAAAGAGATGACTAAGAGCAGTGAGTGCTGTTGGATGTTAGGAGTCTTTATCAGTGCATAGCAGCCCTGTGTCATAATGTCCTCGCTGACATGACACTCCCCAAGCATTCACAGCTAAGACGTATCGGCTGTGGATTCATGAGGATGACTTTCCACTCCAAAAGGAGAGGGCCGGTCGGTCTTGGCGCGTTGGCATTTAAAATGGAGACAGGTGGCCCACCTCCACAATGTTTCCCGTAATGCGCATAGGCAGTGGGCTGTTGCACTCCTACCCCATCTACTTCTGTGCTCAAGGCTATGTCGGTTAACCTGTTCACAGTTTATGGTGTCAGAAAAAGAGAGGAATCAGAAATACTTGCAAGAGGTCCTATTTACTCAAAGTTACATACAATTAACACAACAATAAAACCTTAGGATGCTTTTGATGTTCTGGTTTATTATTTTTGGATCTGACTATAATACGTTTTTCACATTACAAACATAACTTTGAAGATTTTAATTGGGATATTATCTAATAGTAGAACACAAAGAAAACTATGCATAGTTTACTCAAAAGGGTGCTATGCATTTGTATTCAGCCTCATTTAATCTAAAACTCCTAAATAAAAATGCATTCAACCTCCCACAAAACTTTGTCAAGAAAACCACCGTTGGAAGAAAGCCTTAAGAAGTATTCTTTAATTTTTCACAATCCAAATATAAAACCTCTAGTCTCTGTGAATCATGATGATTGCAGCATAACGCTAGGAAGACTTTTCTCAAACAGAAACATCTTTTGGGATATGTCTGTATGACTTATTTATCAAGAGATTCAATGTTTGCTTATTGTTTGTTTTTTTGCAAAATGGCACAGGCTCTTACAGATCCATCCATCCATCCATCCATCCATCCATCCATCCATTTTCTTGCACCCTTGTCCCTCAGTGGGGTCTATCTCCAGCTAACGTTCCGGGCGAGAGGCGGGGTACACCCTGGACAGGTCGCCAGTCTGTCGCAGCTCTTACAGATGAGATGGAAAATGTTTTAGAATGTCAGTTTTCAAGTTTTACCACAGAATCTCAATGGAATCGGAGTCTTAACTTTGGCCAGGCCAGTCTTAGACATGAATATGCTTTGATCTAAATCAGGGGTGCCCAAGTCCTCGAGATCAACTATTCTGCAACTTGTAGATTTCTCCCTTCTGTAACACGGCTGAATCAAATGGCTCATCAGAAGCTTTAATCTCTGCAGAGGCCTTGTAGTGAGTGATTCATTTGATTCAGATGTGTGAAAACAGAGATGCATCTAAAAGTCTCAGGACAGTACCGAGGACTGGATTTTTGATCTAAATCAAAAGTCACTGTAGAATGCAAATATATTGCACTCGTAATGTTTTTTTTTTTTTTTTGGTGAAATATTTTCAAAATCACATATCTTATTCTTCTTATGAACATTCAAGTTTATGGTTGTAACATGCAAAATGTGAAAAAAGTTCCTTGGGTGAAAATACTCTAACAAACAGCTGAATCCACTTAACATCAAAATAGGCCCAACAAATTTCACTAAATCTCATATTGATCAGCTGCACATGGTTATTTGTGGTACACATGTAACAGGATAGAAAGGGCGAACATGTATTTTTGTGACTGTATGTTTTATTCATGCCGCTGTGACTTGCAGGAGGCATCTTGAAATTACATCTTTAATGGTCATTGATCTGTTACGACCCAGGGAGCCGGGTAGTATAAATGTAATCCCAACGCAGACTTTTTTAAATAGCGTTCAAGCGAGGTTGTCAAATACTGCAAAACTGGCTGTATTTCACTTTTAACTAGAAAACTTCTTTAAATTCCCAAACCTGATTCTTATTTTTAGTTTTCGCAATGTCACTCATATTATCAACCATTTTTTTTCCTACAGACACTCCAGGAGCTTTCTACTTTACACTTTCCTCAATTGGCCGTTCTGGGGTGAGTTTTAGAATAATGATGGCCTCCTTATTCTGCTCTTACCCACAGCTGTCCAGGGCAATTACCCATAAATGAAGAAATACGCAGCACTATTTCAAAAGCTTGCTCAGTCACCGTGCGACTTCTTCAGGCAGACTTGAGTGATAGCAGATTGAAAAGCCAGCAGACAACGACCTAAAATAGAGCGAGGTATGTCAGCAGTAATAGTTCCCTGTCCTTGACTAAAAAGTTTGACAGTGTAAAGATGTGACCGCGAGTGAATCTGAATCAAACTCATGTTTTTCCCTCTAAGTCTCTTTGGAATAGATTTACAGGGCAACATGATGAAGTAATAACCTCTACAGTTTAGGTCAGAGAGTATGGTAATACTAGTCAGATAGCCAAGATCCTCTCCCTTATTCGAAATAAATATTCATTTCATCTCTGTCTTTTTTTGGTCTCCACGCGGCTCCCCCTGGTTCAGCGGTGTGTAAACAACTCCTACATGTGGTGATATTGGAGGAGGTCTCTCTGGGTTGTGGTGTGTAACTGAGATAGAAATATATCATTACTGGGTGGGGACTGAGGGGATCCGAGGGACAAAGAGAATGAGAAATAGGAATATTGGATTCCGTTTCACACACACACACACACACACACACACGCACACAAGCTTATGTCCTTACATGCAGGCTGTCTGCTCCATCTGTCTGTTTTGCTCACGCAGACACACACACACACACGCACACACACACACACACACACACACACACACACACACACACACACACACACACACACACACACACACACACACACACACACACACACACACACACACGCGTACACACACACACACACACACACGCACACTTAGCATAGGATGTCTGTTAACTGCATGCTGAATGGGTGATGGACTGCTTCAGTGGTTCTGCCGGTAATATAATCTTCCCCATTCCCCCAGATCCCACACCAATATGTCACAATTGTCATTTATTCCCGGCATGGTTGCCCCACAATCAGATGGGTTTTCACATTGTACACACACTGATCCTGCCAGGATGATGAACACTTCAAGGGCAACCCACGTATTCCCACACAAGCATGTATGCATACATACATTGAACAGCAACATGTGCAGAATTTCAGGTTTACTTGTTTCTGCTCTTTTATGTTTTTAGAGTAGGTGGGTGATGGGGGGTTTTGCAACAAGCTGACAATAATCCACACCTTCCCATTGCTAGAAGGAGTAAGATAGTAACAGGAAGGTAATTTTGGTTTGACAAAGATGAACATTATGTGCAAATGTGTCTGTCAATCATAGTCCTGAGAAAAGATTTTTTGTTTTGTTTTGCTGAAGTAAACAGGTCCTGAGCGTGTCTGATAAATGTATCACACATAACAATGAGATGCTAATTTAAAACTTGTCTGAAAAGACATGGTATTATTCATGAGATCAATGCATTTTTCACCACAGAAATGAAAAGCCTTTTTTTTGTCTTGTACACACTTTAGTTTTTAGGGTAAATGAATAGAGAACAATGACAAGACTTCTTAGAACTGTGTTTTTGAACTACTCCAGATTGATACTTTGCATTAAAGTGTCTTTTAAAGTGATGCTGATTATTAGTTCTTCAAGCTTTTCAGATATTTTCTTTGAGCTCTGACTGCTTTTTATTTTTTAACTTTCATATTTAGTCCTTTGCTATTTTTAGATGAATGGTAATCTGAACGGCACTCAATAGTAGAGGTGAGCAATTGCCAAAAGCCCACCTGAGCAAGTTTTGTTGTTGTTGAAGGGCATCACTGGCTGAAAGATAGTCAATGATAAACTCTAAGTATGTTTTTCTTTTTATCAGTTGCTGGTAAGAGTAGTTATTGCAACTGAACTATAAACTCTGATATAACCTACTGCCAACTGAACTTTCTATTACTGTTACTGTAAATAGCAGTAACAGTTCTTGTATTTTTCTATGTTAATCTGACAATGTTCATCCCTTTAGATATCAATCCTTTCCCCAACAACAGAACCACTTTACCTTTGACTTTCATGAATAAATGCTTAAAAGTAGGGCTGAGTGATATAAGCAATTTGCCCTGGTATATTTTTAGACTGGTTACATTTATTGAATTACATTTTTTGAAAACAATGTACAACTAGGAGTAATTTTGCTGCACCATACTTTGTACTTCTACTTGAGTAATATTTTGACGTAATGCTACTCTCACTTCAGTATGTTTTCTTGCTACTGTAAATTAGGAAAGTTATAAATTATAGATCTCAGTCCTTTTTTTTTTACTTGAGGTAACAAAGGCGAACATACAAGGATGGCAATGTAGCATCCCAAACAGAGAGATGAAAACATTCACCCTTAAAAGAAAGGTTATTTTTTAAAAGTCAATTTAGGTTTGAGTGTGGAATTAACACTTTACGCATCGACTAATGGACATCTAAAAGGCCAGATGTGGCCCAGGGACATAAAATGCCTTTCTGTTCTAAAAATAACTTTCATTTCAAATAGACTCTTTAGACAATGCACTTGAGTGTAACAAAAAGTCATAATTTACTGTGATATACGAAGCTTAATTTATTTGAAAATTATCACTCATCACAGCTTGATGTATAGAAAACAGTGTTTTAATGCCAATAAGTTGAATCTTAAGAGTCAATGAGCTGAAAAATGAGCATAGAGTGAATGACCATCTGGTAGATGAACCTCATTGGTCAAATATTCTTTTTTCTAAAATAAATTCTTTAGTTTCCAAACTACATACACTATGGTGTCAAAATAATTATTTCGATTTTTAAGGAAGTCTTTGTTGCGTTAAATTGATGCATCTTACTTCATATTTAGAAAATATGCTTGATTAAATGTATGTTGTTTTAAATCAGAATGAAAATCTCTAGTCTGTCCACACCGAGCATGTTAGATTAACAAGTTTCTCTTGTTGTTTTTCCTTTTCGAGATAGGTTGCCCTACACGACTCTGAATAACTCTGATAACAGATTTAATTATAATCTACCATGTAATTAAAATGAGCGATAACACTGATATATACTTAAAAGTGTGTGGAAGAACAGTATCGATTTCACCTAATCTCCTTGCTTATCTGGATCCTGGGAAACCCTTAATGCCTGATACCAGACTGAGCTGTCTGGACTGAGGCCAGAGTACAAAAGGTGTAATGGCAGCTACCGGCAGATGTCTCTTCAGTGAATCAATGAAGGGCCAAACACTGACTGCAATGACTTCAACAGCAGATCTAGCAACCATCTTACTCTGACATTTGTTTCAGATTAGCTTTTAAATGCCCAGTTTTGCAGCACCTGTAGCAGGAACTTCTTTGAACATAGAACTACATCATCACAACCTGCATGATCTTATATATGCAAAAAGATTTCAATCTATGTTTTTCATCTACGTCACAATGGTTTAGTCTCCAAACTATACAGATGTCTAATTTCATTTTTTAATAACCAATGCACATTATTTGATCAGCTACTTTTAAGAATACAGTATGCTATTATTAGAACTGAATTCATCAAGCTATTTAATTAGAATATGACTACATCATTGTATTTTATTTTAATGACTGGTGAAGGGACATTTTTTTTAGACTTCACAACTTTCAAGAACTACTTTGCAGCAGTATGAAAGTCAAACAAAGAATAGTATTAAAATGCAAATTAACACAAAGAGAAAACAGCTAGAAGACTTTCATATAGAGATTTCCTTCTGATGTTTTTAAGATACATATAATTGTCATTATACACCAGCAGAATGTTTGTGAGAGAGAAGTGGGGAGCAAGTGAGTGTTCACTGATTGAGCTAAATGATTAGCTGTTTATTTATCAATTAGCTTGGAGACTAATAATTAATTATTAGGGGCATGTTGCTTATTTAGAGTGAATACTATTATTATTATTATTATTATTATTATTATTATTATTATTATTATTATATTATTATTAAGGCAAGAATACCAGTTAAGATATCACCAAACATCTACTCTACAGCTACAATCGTGGCATGTATTCAAGTAAAGTACATGATACTCACTCAGTTGCTGATTATTTCTTCAGAGACAAAAGCCATCCTGTTCTCTATTCAGTGACTGTCATAGTCACTGAATAGACTATTCAGTGACTATAGAGTTTGACACGAACTCTTTCGTGTCAAACGAAAGAGTTTGTTTGACACAAATGAACTCTGTGTCAATTCCATCAACAACTCCTTTTCTAAGGCCATGGAGGTCAAGGCTGCCTATCATGTCTTATTTCTGGTGAGTCGATCACTTGCAAATAGCAGGCATTCCCAGCAATATAATTAAGAGGCGGTAAGCTAGTGGTACCACTCGAAGAGTTTCTGGCCTGAAAGTGGTGAACAAACACCGGCCAGGACCGCTCATTTGTTAGGATGTCCAGTTCTATGGAAAAACAGTCTGCCTTAGAAATTGATTTTTAATTAATCTTGAGACCAAATCAAATTCTCCTCCTCTGTCAGCCGTTGTGGGTATAAAATAAAAACGAACTCAAAATTATTAATGTGCACATAATGCTGAGGTTTTGCCTTGCTAACTAAATTTTGGGGTGATAGATTCACTCTGACTGATAGATTCACTCTGACCATCCAATCAGAGAGTGAAAACGTCTCATGTCATTGTGGATCTTCTAGCAAGCTCTGTAAGCTGAGTGGTTAAAAGAGCAGTTTCACTGCTGTGTCGTTCACTAAACACAGACCTGTTCTCCTGATTCTGAAGACCCTGGGCAGATTAGACACACCTGACAGCACACAGACACTGAAACCTCATTGGATGGACCATTGACAATCAACACAGACATGTACGGGAAGCAACACTGCCAACAGAATCAGTAGAAAAAAGAGAATTAGCTTATTGGAAGCAAATTAAAATGTATTAAAATTTATTTGAACAATATATATATAGTTTAGGTTTTCTGAAAGTGTTTATAGCTGCAGAGAAATCCCACCACGGCTTTCAAATGACTTGAGAAATCCTGCTATGGAACCACCTTATTAACTAGATGTGTTTTTGTCATACACACTTGTTAGTATAAAAGTGCCATTGACTAGTGTCTTTAAATGACTCTCAAAATTTCCTAGCACATGCCATTTTGGTATGCAAACACATGATTCCTTATGAATTTTACAGGTGCTACAAGGAACGTGCAGTGTGGAGTATATATACATGTTGTTCTTTCTAAATTAAGGGAGAACAGCTTTGTCGCTGTGACTAACCTTCTGACATCAACACACACAACACTTCAATATAATCATCTAAAGAGTCCGTAAAAGCAACTACTATCAATAAAATTGCACATCCTCTAGAGATCACCTTAACTACAAATATCTGGAGCAAACTGTAAACTTCTGGTGGTAAATTAATTCATTTAAAAATGCATCAAATCCCAACTAGCTTGTATTTTTCTGTACTGGGAGCTCTTTCCTCAGAAGTGGGCTACTGGGAGAAGCATTATTCACCCTTGGAGACTAAATAAGCCTGTTAAGAAAAGTGGTCACGCTGCTAATTAGTGTACTTTGTATTGTTATTATATGCTTGTTCTTCAGATGGGAAATACAACGTATAACAGAGTAGAGAATGAACTCTTGTAATATGTTGCAAATATATAGTAATTAGTGTAACTGGAAAAGTATAAAACTCCCCACATGTATCATATCTTTAATTAGGTGATAGATTGTTGTGTTCTCTTTAATTACTGGAGAATCTAATGGTCTTTTTAATGAGCGCACAGGATAAGGAGAATACCAAGCACTAGGAACCCATTTCGTTTTCACTTTGGAGGCAAACATTTTTTGCCCAAGTCATGCAAATAAGGGAAAGATTCCAAAAATACGAAGATAAAATCAAGTTAGTTAGAGGGACAATTTTGTGTCAGATATACATGTTAACACCGTCTAAGCAGAAAAAATAAACATGCTAATTTATTGAAAATAAAAATTATGCACGCTTTGGGAAAAAGAAAAAAAAAAGTTTTTCTGGTTCAATAATCCCTCGCATGAGAAAAGTAAAAATAAACCACATATCTGTGAAGCGTTTGAGCTCTGCATTTGAAATCCTTTTTTTCTAAATCAAATTGTACAACAGTTAATTGAGATTTAGGCTGTGCAGCACCTGGCTGCTTGTTATTCTCATTACTGAGTGGCAGTGATCCGGTGGGTTAAGCAAAGATTTTGACAACATCTATTCATGCAATCAAGTAATTTAAAGGGTTGTTTATATTTACATTTTCAAATTTGTATCGATTTACAAAAAAATAAAAGAGTTGATTTACATTTCATGATTTGCATTAAACTCACTTTCTTGTACAACCAAATAACATTTATTAAGGTTCTGCAACTGTGCTGATGATCTGTGAGTGTCTTCCATCTGCAGGTTTTGGCTGATTCAGTGGAGCATCTGTTTCATTTTTTGCTGAAAAGCATAATCTCATCATTTTATGCCCCGATCTTCCAAATATATCACAGATGCCTTTCTGCTGTTTTGTTCAAAAAGTTGCAAGACTAATGATTGATCATGTTAAAAGGCATAGCTCACATTGTTACTTTAACAACTTTTTTTCTTTTCAGGAGCATTTTGGACAGACGCTAACAACAGCTATGTTCAGTTTCTTACATAAAGTTGAGAAATATTTTAGAAAGAGAAGAAGGAAGAAAGCAAATACAAGAGTGCAGTTGGCATTAGCCACAGCAGAATTGTGCTGAATATATTACACAAATTTATCAGATGCATGTTTATGAGGGATTGTTACTATATTGTAATACATGATACTAAGACAGTTGCAAATCTGCCTGCACAACATATTGCTTGACCCTAAAAAGTCACTTTAGTTTGAAAAGGCAGATTGTGATTAACATAAATGTCAGAATTTCAAGATTTGTTGGTTTCCTTGCTATAAAGGATGATGGCATCAACTCGTTAATTAATGCAGAAGAACCAAAGGATGAAGCTAATGCAGTGATCTCAGGTCAGAAGGTAAATGCTGACTCTGCTCCGGGATAAATAACTAACAAGCAGTTACATAATGACAGTAATAAATTATAGTGTAAAGTGTAATTTGACATATGGCTGCATTGCTCATCAGTCACAAAGTATATTCTTGAATAGATCATGCACTGTATTTGAAACCGGTCAATAGATGGACGGAGCTGTACTACTTTTACAGTGGTCTGTGTTGCCTCTAAAGGGGCGGTAATTCACAAAGCTTCACAGACACAATTCATCTCCAAGCTTATAGTGCTGGTTGCTGGGCGATGAAAACGATATCCAAAAAGTTTGGATGCAGGAGGATGTAACTGTCAATCTGTCAGAAAAAAGTTCAAAAACTTTCACAGAAGAGGACGAGGAGGAAAAAGAGTTGAGCAGTAGCTGAGAGAGTAGAGTTTAAAGTTTGGAGAGTTTAGGCTTATGAGAGGACTACTTTTACTTCCACTGACTGAGTAAAGCGCAAACTGATGTCTTACTGCAGTGTTAGTGAGACTGACACCAAAACTCACAAAAACAACCAACTTCAGACTGAAGAACAGAAGTTTTAGTGCACATATAATCCAAGTCCACAAAATGTTTGCTTATGACTGAATCCCTCTGATTGGATGCATCAAGGTATCTTCAAGATGTCGTCACATAGTGCAGTAAAAGTAATTTTAACTCCACCAGACGGCATGGCTGCTATGCACTCAGCTTGGTGCAGAGCTGAGCTATTCTCTAGTTGAGCATCAGAGAGATGAATAATTTTGGCAGCATCCAACAGACCTTTCGTGGGAAGCAAAATTCACATCATTCTTCAAACTTCTAGAGCAGAAGTTGCTGTAAGTAGGTAGTGAACTTCCATTTGTTTGCAGGATACATGAATTTTCTGCAGTAAAGAGGCATAATGCTATTGCAGAATGGTATTCTTCTGTCAGAGTGCAATTTGATTTATGTATTCTGTTACGGTTTCATATATTCTCATTTATGCACATATTCTCTTTGATTTTTATATTCCGAATTAGAGTTTGTCCATCTTGATTCTTTAGTCAAAGATAATCTCTGTGCTGCTCATGTCTCCTTTCCAATTAAACTAGTAATGGTTCTTATTTTAGATAACCTGCCAAAGAACTTAAGAGTTTAAGAGTAATATGGTAACTTTTAATTGGGACTCTAATGTGTTAACTTTGATTAATTAATTAGAAAAAGGTTAATGTGTTTTCCTTTTCACATGCCAAGGTTGCATTTGTTCCTGGTAAACCCATAAATTTGATGTGGAAACATCTGTAAACAACAACGACGGAGAGTAAAGTTGCTTCTTTTGGCCCAATGAGGATTCAATTTTGTTTCAGAAAATGATCTGATGTGGGGTTCGAAAAGACTATTGCTGTGTGCATTATTCAAACCTAAAATACCATATCAATGCAAAATATGTTCCAGCAAGCACAACCTCCCACTACTTTTAATACTTTGCATTTTAATAATTATCCACAATTTATATTACGCAGCTTTGTGAAACCACATATCACTACAAAATCCATAGAAAAAAATGAAAGAAGAAACCGCTAGAAGAAATTTCTCCTTGTGAAGTTGCATAGGAACGTACTGGAACATCTCAGTAAATTAAATATTACTGAAAAGCTAATTTATTTAAGTAGGTCAATCAAAGAAGCAAAACTATAAACAATATTTTATGGGACCAATAAAAAGTTAATCAGTAGAGTCCAGTAGATGCAGCAAGACACACAAGGATGAAAATATACAGAAGGTCGTTGCTGAAGAAGCTGGTGATTGAGAATTTTAATTTGGAAGGTTGAGTGGAAGGAAAGACAAGCAAGTGACCTGGAGAGCAACTGTCTAGAGAACTGAGATCAACATCCTTTGAAGAAAATGTTGGGAGAATTACAAGGTAAAGAGGCTGCAGTCAGTGCTTCAAGGTCAAACACAAAGACGTACATACCTTTTAATAGATCAACATTTCAATTGCTTTTTTTTAACTTTTTTAGAAGTCTTCTCTAATGCTTCAACTTTTGGGGAAATTGAATTTTTGTTTTTTATTAGCTGTAAGCCATATTAATCAAAAATAATCCGAATAAATTGCTTGAAATATGGCACTCTGCGTAGCAATAAATTTTATACAGTCAGGTTCCTCTTGGTAATGCTTCAAATATTGAAATAAGTGATCACTAATTTATTGTTAGTGCTGTTGTTGAACAAATACAACCAATTATCCAGTTGGTCTGTTGTCATTCAGCATCTGTGCAGCAACAGACGTGATGCATTTAAATACAAATGCAGACATGAGGCACCTTTGACTTCCTTCTCATTCCTGAACCAGCGGAGGTCGGCAGCGGGCTTGCTTCCCTGAGTGATGCAGGTCAGAGTGATGTGGTCCCCCTCCATGGCTGGCTTTGTCAGGCCGTTGATCTCCGGCTTTTCTGGCACACCTGGATGATGGAATGGAAATCACAGCAATAGAAATAGTTCAGGCACCACAGTCTGTCATTATGCAGCAATAATTCTATTATGGCTGCTTGGGATTTTTTTCAGTAGCTTACCCACATGCAGAGAGATTAAGGAGCACACTCCAGAGCTTCACCAAACAGTTCCAGGACACATCAGGCTTTTATTGGCATACGGTTAAGAGGTTTTGCTTATTATTTGTTTACAAAAAAATACTGACACCTCTCCGTATAGCTTATTGCTTACTGTAATTCTGTGTTTTATGTAACCCTGCTTTAATTCATGAAGTATACTTGGAAAAGTATACACACCACTCTTTCACACTGTCACATATCCAAAAATTCATGTATTTTTTTGACTTTGTATGCAATTAACCAACACAAATTTTCACATGATTGGTAAGTGAAAGGAAAATTATAATTTTCATTTTTATTTTGCAAAACACAAAACAACAGCAGAATGTCTTTTGGGGTATGTCTGCATGAGCTTTGCACATTTAGACATCAAAATGTTTTCCTGATCTTCTTTGCCAAATAGCTCACAGTACGTTTGGCTGGAGAGAATGACAGAAATAATTTTAAACACTAAGTAGTGTTTTAAAAAACATTCGCATGGCTACACTCCTGTACACTGATAACTGTAGCAGGAAGACTTTTTAATTGACATGCTATCACCATGGTAACAGCCAGTGCCCAAAAGGCATCAATCAAGACACAAAGGTTAAGTTGAAAAACCTGTTTTAGTTTGAATGTGTGTACATGTGGGTAAGAAAAAGCTCATGACTAGGTAAGAGGCCACAGGCTTGTACAGAAAATGTTAATTACTGGCCTTTCCTGTAATGAGTGTTTTAAGTGACTTGCATCTGCCCTTCTGTTGTCAGTGAGCAATAGGTTTGCCTCGGGCTGAGTGACTGCAAGGTCTGTCAGTCAATGCCATTGACTGACTCTTGGCTTGTTTGTCTAACCACCTCCACATTTAACTGTGCTAAGTTGTTAGCACAGTTAAATGGACCTGATGGTTACTGTTTGTGAACGGGTAAAAGCTGAATACATAATGTCAGCAAAAGCTGCAATATTCAGCAAGAACTGACTTTACTCATGTAATGAAGCAATTAGAATTGCATTTTATTTTGTAGGTTTTCAATGCTGTTGTTCTGCAGTACAGGAAAACATTTTTGTTCTATCTAAGTTATGTTGCCTACTTTTGTGGATATGTTACTGTAGCTTTACAAAAAGGACTGATAGTTTTTTTTCTTTCTTACACAGAATAGGAGAAGATTAGACACGATATTCATCTGATGTCGTCATGTTCATTTTGTACAAAAAAGGTTAGGGCCATTGAAAATAAAACATTTGCACATTATGCCTATGAATGTGTGGATGTATGCATAAATACTTTTCCAAGGCACTCTAGTTTTTAATAATTTAGTTTTTAATGACTAAAATTAAAGTCTGCAATTGTATTAAATGAAATTTAATCTGAATGTCTGAATGAAGTATGAATCTGATGATACAGTATTTTTAGCGGTTGATTATTACACTGCTTTCGTCTGTGTCAGTATTACACGAGTAATTGTTTCCTTCTTCTAACAGAAAAACACATATTTGTATGTGTAGTCCAACAGATTTGAGTGTGAAGCCGTTTGAGCATTTCCTCCAAATCATTTTTACTTGTGTTCATTGCCAGCACTGAGTGTCTTGATGTAGCAGCTGATAAAACCAGGCCATTCCCAGATCATTTTGTATAATTATTAAATCGGCGTCTTTGTTTCCTGGCGTGCTACATTAAGTATTGTTCAGCATTGCACAAATAATTTCCCCCACATCCTTATTGAGCGGTCGCCTTTAATGTCTCTAATTTTGAGAACGCTTGTTAACACAGAGAGCTAGCTAATGGTCCTGGAGTGCATGAGCACATCTATTAACATTAGCAAAAAACTAATTGGAAAGATAATAAGCCCAGAGGCAGGAAATGAAGCAATGTTTGTGTAAAGTGATGATCACAACACAAACATGTCTGAAAGGGAGGAGTGGTATTAACAGTCTGGGGTTTGTGTTTGTTTGTTTGCGTGTCCAGCTGCAGGCAAAAGCAACATGCAGTTTTAACCATATTAAATCAAAACAAAAGGCATTAGTGGATACATTTTCTACAAAGAAAGACAAAGACATTATGCAGCTATTTGTATAAAATGCTCTTACCTAAGACAGTGAGGTAAGCTTTGGCTGTTCTGACCGGCATGGTGAAGAGAGAGCAGGTGTACAGGCCCTCATCACCCAGTGTGACGTCGCTGATGCTGATGGTCAACTCTGACGATGTGGCGCGCACAAGCTCAATCCGGTTGTCCCTTAATGCTGCACATGTAGACACGAACAGGGAGGAAACAGTACAAGCTGAATGAATATGGACTTGGGAAGACAGATGTAAAATACATGTCTTAACAGAGCAACCGGGTGGAGGTTTTTAGTGCATTCATAATATTTGATGAAAAGCAAACCTTGCTATTGGAGTACATTAAAAACCCTGTTTTTATATCACTTATATGATGGCAAGATTGTCATTCTAACAACTCCATTACTCATTCACACAAGAACAAAATCTCTGAACAAAGAAGCTGTTTGTGGTGAAGTGGGGTTTCTTGCAACCAAATGCACCTCTTTTGATTTGAACCCTACTTGGATAAAACTTAAAACTAGAGATGTACAAGCGACCAGGATGATTTTGGTCTGACTGGTTCTAATCAGTGACTGGCAAGTCAAACAAAGAAAATATGTAATGTTTTTTCCCCAAACTTATAAATGGATCGAAATAAGAACACACACACAATTCCATAAAAGCATTAACCAAAAGCATGCAAGTTGATTAAATTTTTCTAAAACTCAATACATTTTAAGATTGGGTATATATGTACTATGATGTATCACTGTTTAAATTCTCACAGTTTACACTTTTACTGTTGAATTTATTAACCTGCAGCACTTTGACTTTCTTGTATTTGAAATGTTTTTGGAGTATTTGAAACATTTAAGTGCCAATCAAAAAATCAAAAATGTCTGTAAGAGAGCTATGTGCTTTATGTGTTCTAAAGAAATTTTGAATTGTATTTATGAATTCTCTTACACGACAATAAAAAAAAAAAAGTGTGACCTTAAAAACACCTGTCCGTTAAATCTGAAAAAGAAAAGGATTTCAAAACCTCCACAGTGAACTATGGTGGAACCAGTTTCTCTGCTGAAAACCACAGGTAACAGTTTGAAAATGTAATCTTTCCGAAAAGAAAAGTAACGCGATGGAAATCAATACTGCAATAGGAGGAATGGAGAGAAAAGCGCACCAAGAGTTTGGTAAGATGTGAGAGTTGAAAAAGATTTGCTGGTTGATCAGCACTCAACAGTCTCCAAGCTCGTCCTTTCATTTTGTATCTGTGATTCAGTGGGAACAGGCACTACAATTTCAGAAAGTAGTGACACCTTGAAAATTGGCAGGATTTGTCACTTTCATCTAAAGGGTACATTCAAAGCTATAAAACCAAAACACGTAAAAAGACAAGCTTGTGCATTCAAAAAAGACCCCTTGAATTTGTCAATTGTGTGAACAATTTCTGTTCATCCCGTTTCTATGACCCTTGCTGAAGAGAGTATCCATTCATGTATTGTCTTTGCATGAACAAAGCATTTCCACAGAACTCATTTAATTTAAGCACCCAAGGATGCTTTGCTTTTAATGGTTTTTTTTGCATGTCAGTCTGTGTGTGTAGGTGTGTGTGTGTGTGTGTGTGTGTGTGTGACTGAAACACTGACAGAATATGCTGAGTTTAAGAGAACAAATCTATGCCTACGTGTGAAAATATATGTATTCCTAAGTAGACATCTCACTAGTCAACATTTATTTATTAGGATCTCCATTAGTTTCTACCAAACTGGTTATTAGTCTTCCTGAGGTCCAACTGATAAAACACAAAAAAATGTTATTACACACATAAGACCATTTTGAAATCTCAATCTCATAATTTGGCTTTGTGACAAATGCATCTTGCATTTGAGCAGCAGCCTTAAATACTTGGAGCTTCCCCTAGTTTCATAATTGAGCTTATATGCACAATTATGAGGCATGTGCACCTCTTCCCAGCATTGGACCATAATGCAAATAAATATTTACATCTATGGAACTTGAGCATAACAAATATCAATTTTTGGTGTTTTTTGGAATGGATTTGCTTCATTGAATTGGTTAAACCCTTTTTATCTTATATTCAAATTACACATGGCTGGTATAAAAGGATGTGGCATGGTCAGAAAGGCAATAAAAACTTTGATTTTGTGTGAGAATAAAATTGCCAATATAACCAGAAGGTTTGCTTTAAAACAGATTTGACTCTTATTTGCAGCATTATATCATATTAAGTAGCATCAATACCATAAGTGTGTGAATTTTTGTCTAAGACCAATAAACTGCAGACAATTTCTGAAAGGTAGATGCAAGTTTACTGTTTAAATTAAAGCTATAATGTGCCATTAGCAGGATAAAACGCAACAGGCATCTTTAAGATGAAGGCATAAACTGCCTCTTTATGGAAATCTCAGAGAACTGTTGCTGCCCTCTGAACATTTACCACATCACAATATTCCTCTAATCACTCTCTTATTTCAAAAGAGATTTGCTGGTGCTCACAAGTTCATAAAGCTTCTTGCCAAAACAAGCCGAGTATGAAAAGATGAGGAAAGAACACTAGTTTAAATTTGGGGTCATAGTAAAGTGCAAAACAAATTAATCTGAAATGAGAACAATTAATTTTGGACCATCATCTCAAAAACAGAGTTTTTCTATTTATTCACTCCAAGTTAAGAGTAAGAATCAGGCAGTATAGTCGTATTTTCATTCTTGCTGCAGCGTTCACAGAGTGAACAAATATGGAGGACAAATAGGAAAAAGTCTGATGTCATCTCAGTCAGTCATGGGATGCTAAGAATTGCTTTGCTGCGTCCAGGCCTATCCCCTACAGCAAATGGCAAAAGAGTTGGAATCAGTCTGACTAAACGACATCTGCTCACTCTCATTTATTACTGCATTTGTTCTGTCCCTTCTCGTTCCTCGCAACACCGGTTATCTCTGCACGCCGTGCACCGACTCTGAACAGGCGTGACATGTTGATATACTGTAAGCACATGATATATCTTTAGGCTTTACACCTGTGACAGTGCATTTCTGCTTCTGTGCACGAATGAATACACACGGTCATCAAAGCAAGACAGCAGAGTTAGTTTTAGTCAAATGCACTGCCAGCTCACTTAATGAAGAAGCCCATCTTGAAAAGATGCGGTATATATGTTCCATGTTGTATGCTCGCAAAAGACAAAAATACAAGACTACTGAAGCTCACTCTGGTCACAAACTCTATATATCCTGCTTGAGTAGCACTTTTTCTGCTTCCTCCCACCCCAAGACCTAATTCTGTCTACTCCAGCGGCTTCACTAACCTGTGCAAGTTAAACAATGCTTCAATTCAACTGTTTTCTTATTTGCTTTGGGCAAGGAACTATGAGCAGCCAAATGTCAGAAAATACATTTACTGGCTCACTAGCTGTCTCAATGCTACCCTGCCTTCATCTTCGCCTCTCCTCAATGCTTCTTTTAGAGAAGCAATTTATGAGACATCCAGAAACCGAGAAACGCACAGAGTATTCAGTCCTGTAGGTCTACTGAAATCGAAAAATACAAAAATGAACTTGGTGACTTGACAAGCTTGGATGACACTGCACTATGTAGTGTATCAATAGAATAATATAATAAACTTATATGAGTCATCACCAGCATCCAAATGTCAAGGCCAATTAAAAATACAGTTGCTTATGAACTTGAGGACCATTGTCATTTAACACAGAATTAAGAATATGTCCTCACCAATTAGCATTACAGCAATCAAACCATTCTAATAATCACTGGCCATCTTTTATCCTTATTCTAGTGTTGTTTTGATGAGTGGATGATGAGCTCTAAGACCTTTAGACCAGAAGGCCTCCGCCACCTATATCATTAAATTCTTCCAGTGATTTAAAAAAAATAAGATTCAAGTTCAGAAAATACCAACAGAGGGCGTGGAAGGAATCCAAGAAGAACCACATTTTTTCTGAGAGAAAAATGTGACAATAGAAATTATTTGCTTTCTGGGTAAAACATAAATTCCCAATTGAATGTAGACAAAGACCATGACTTCTGAAGTGCTAAACAGACTAAGGAGTCCAAAATTAGAATAGTAACAAAAAATGTGAGACCACCTGTAATAAAAAAAAAATCAAGCTGGAGCAGAACTGGACATTGCAACATAACATAACAATGAAAAAAGATACCATTAAATCCACCAAGGACTTTCTGAATAGAAGTGAGAAATGGGAAGGCCTGGGCCGAGTCGAAGCCCAGATCTAGATCTCAGTGAGATGCAGTGGGATGACTAGAAACAGGCTTTACATGCAAGAAATCCCTCAAACATCTCACAGTAAAACTTTCCTTAGGCCATTTTCCTTAGAGACTGGCAAATGGCAACAAGTGTCTTACTGATGTTATTTCAACCAAAATGGTTCAGACAAGCAAATAGGTGATAGGCTGGCTAATTTAATAGTTTGATTAGGCTTGGGGGTTGATAGACCGTTTTCTATATGCCAGTAAAGACTGAAGACTTTAAATATACATTAAAATAATAAGAACTGAAGACTCACATGCTTTTAGCACATTGGGCTTTCATGTGAACACAGTAAGTAAAAGCAAACAGAGCCTTAGCAGTATAACCTCTGCTCCACACTCTGCAAAGTGAATGGTTGGGTATTGACAGAGCAGCCAAAAAGGAGGAAATCATCCGTTGCTATTCATCAGCAACTGCAGCAGTCTGCCATCCATTACAAACCATTAGCACTAACAGTCTTCAGTGTTTTCATGAAGGATAGTGTTGTTGTCAACATCAAAGAATAGCACATTTGTATTTGACAGATTATTTACTGGATGTACAACCATATTTTCTGCTCAATGAGCTCCAGCTTTTGTCTCTTATAAAGATGGACAGAAAGTAACGATGCATTTGTCAACATCAAAGTCTGATTTGCCTCTCCAACAAATGGTCAATACACCTTTGTAGATTCTGCTGCTTGCAAAGCACATAGATCTTGGTATTTGTATGCGTTAACAAGAAAGAAAGCCATATATTAAACATTTAAATGCATAAACCTTACCAACTCAAAGCACCTCAAGACTCGACAGGTACAAGTTTGCCAAAGTGGTTGCACTTTTCTTCAAAAGCCTGTGGATGCACAAAGATTTTCCATCTAATTACAAGTGCTGATGACTGCTGGCTCTGTTAAAGTTTCCCTGAATGCAGCCAACTCCGATCAGATAGCAGCGTGTAAACGACAGCGACACCAAAGCCACACGATGCTCTTTTCCCAAACAGAAACGGACAGAACAGAGAGGGCAAGTGTCAGCTATCTCTTTTTAAAAATCTGCTGAGGGTGAGAACAGAGGCACAACGTTGAAAGGGGAAAAAAAACTGAGACTAAAGGAAGCTGCAAAGAGTCAGAGATGGCTCGTTTCCTTTAAATTAGAAGTGACATTTTTATTCCTAGGGAACATGTTCAGTGAACTGGCAGCCTCACTGATGCTAACTGTAATGATACAAACATGTTGTATAGGATATTAAGATACAATCATTGCTGAGAAGTAAATGAAAACAAAGCATGAACAGTAATCAACAGTCTGTTTCCTCTGTGTACATCCAACATCCCTAATGTTGGTTTTGACTCTGAAAGATCCAGGTGTTCAAAATATTTTCAGGAAATGTTATACTCTTCTTTATCTCTTAATTGCCTTATTTATTGTCTTATTACATTTTGCCTCCTACATCTCACTCATTGTTTTAAATAATCTCATGGTCAATGGAGAATGCATACACCAGCACAAAGTAGTATGAAAATCCTTAAAGATGTTTTGTAAAATAAAGAAGCAAGTTTACAGCAGATCTTCTTGTAATAGGTTTCAATATAAACTTAATTTTCTATCTTATAAAAGAAAGATGTTTAAGCTGTTGTTACAATATTTTTCTTCCCAACTTGTTGGTGTTATGAAATACCAATATTTATACAGGTTTAAATGTGAGAACGTTTAGAAAATGTTGTGGACCGTCGAGGCCTGTCAGGTTTTTGAAGAGCTTGCTCATAATGCATCTCCATCTTTCATTGTTTCTGTGTGTGCATTGGGCTTAAGAGTGTGGAAGTCATGATGCAACTATATCAGTACAAACTACTTTGCTTCTGTCATCATCATTATTATTATTATTATTATTGCAAAACAAATATCAGTTGAATCAATAATAAAATAAGGGTGTTTCCATGTAAATCTGGCGTTACATCTGTAAGTCGATGCCAGACTCTAGTGTAGTTTTAGAGTTGATCTTCCAATGTCAGTGACATAAAAGGGTGGTTAACAATATTGTAATGAGGTATCACTTTAAAATAAAAATGATTACTTATTAAATTATCACTACGCAACCTCAGCCTTTTTTAGCCCTTATTTTTTGTCACGTCTAGACATTTAAATTGGATACTTATCAATCCGTCTTCTGCAAAAACTCTGTCCTAGTTATTAAAATATAGAAAAATGATTCTAAGCATGTGTGCGTGTTTTGGTGTTAATTACATTTCTACATCTGGCTTGTACAGACATGAATAACACATGCATGCACAATGCAGTCATGACTCCTTTTCTGTCAAACATATTTGCACACTTCCCTTCATTCTTTTATAATCTCTCTTTCTTTTCCCATCTGCCCTTTCCTTTCCAGCTTTCTCCCATGTCTCTCCTCCCCGTCCCTTCATCTATCTAGGGACAGCGTGTATTAGGACAGAACCTTGGCAGGTGTTTGCTCATTCAAGTGACACAGTTTTATAATGAGAAAAGTGCAAATTTCAAAATATACATTCAGCTGTCTCTGTGTGGATGCGGACGCTCTCTTTTCCTTGTCAACAACCCATCTCGGCATTGAATTTGTCTGCGCGTGTATGCATGTGTGTGATTGTGAGAGAGATAGGAGAGCAAAGCAAACAGAAACAATCCTCACTGAATAGTTTTCATATGCATTCTGTAGCTTGAGTCATTCCTCAACCTCCATTACCTGTTGTATGTTGCTGAGATAAAGCAGGCTGTGTGATATGTAAAATGTGCCTTTCTCCATATGGTAATTGGCTTGCAGAGATTTTTCTTTCCTGTGACAGAGATGATTTTCTTTCATCAGTCTCTCCCTGCCGTGTGGAGTTCAGTGGGACACCGTCACCAGCCCCACTTCATTAAGTCCTTGTGAGAAGCAGGTCACTGAGGAGACAGCTTTTGCCCATCAACTCAATAGTATTTTTTTTAGCATTTTTTTTTTCTCCTCAGCTCAAGACTGCAGCAGGAGACCAGATGCCTTGGTCTACAAAGTAAAGAAAATTTCGGAGGGGGAATTCAGTGGCTTGCAAAATAATTCATGCTCCTTTAACTTCTCATATTTGGCCCCAATACAGTCTTAACCTTTAATATATTTTATTTTGATATTGGGGATAGATGAACATAAAATAATACAAATTTGAAGTGGAAGGAAAATTACACATGTCTTTTGCAATAAAAAAAAGTTAATATTTAGTAGGGTTGCAATTATATTTGTAAATCTGTTTACCACTTCATCTACCAGCTGTGTTATTTTGGCCATTTTCCTTTGTAAAAGGATTCAAGTTCAGACAGATTGGATGGAGAACATATGCAAACATCATTCTCCACTAATTGGCACTGATTCTAAACCGAGTTTAGGCCTGGACTTCAACTGGGCCAATCTACCACATAGGAATGTTTTTTTATCAAAACCATTTGTACTTTGTAGCCAGCATATTTAGCACTGTTCAACTGGAAGGTAAACCTCTGCACCAGTTTACAGACAACTGCAGTCCATAAAATTGCTTTCATGAGGATTGCCCTGCATTTAGTTTAAAATGATCTGACTAACTTTCCTATCTTTCCTGCCATGCTGGTTACCACACCAAGATGTGGTACCAGCATGTTTCACAGTTGGGATGGTATATTTAGGGTGATGTACCACACAAAGCTTTTGCACATATTCCTAAAAGTTTGTTTTCTGACCAGAAGACATTCTTCCACAAAAGGTTTCTTTTTAGCTCTGTGCTCTCTTCCAAGTGAGACAGATTAAGCAGGTGTCTAAAAGCAGGAAAATATTCCTGTTTATCTAAGGAAGATCCCTGTGAGTGATTAAGTAGCTGTACTAATGCACACAGTACTAACTGGATCTGTTGCTTTATTTGAAGATTCAACCTCTTTCTCACTCTAACCTGCTTTGCAGTACAAACAGAGCTGACATTTGCCTGACACCAGATTTTCTGATTTACGAGATACAACACAAGCAACACATTCACAGACATTTTCTTTTAGTAATTATAATGTCTGTTTGGATGAGCACAATGAAAACGCAAATAAGAAGATCTAGTGTATTTTTTCTTTTTAATGAAAAACTAAATATCTCATTCAGATAAAGACAATTCCCAAAGAGAAGCAGCACAGAAGCAATCTCAAGGTCAAAAAAAAAAAAAAAAGTTTCTTCTATAGGTGATAAAAGCTTTTGCAAGCTCCCTCATAAAATGCATCTTTAATTCCTCTCCTTTATCCCACCAAGGCCTACATTTCGTCTCATTTTTTCTTTTTTTTTCACCACTCATGTTTTATGGTCCTTGTCTTGGAGAGAAGTGTCTTGTTGGGGATCTTTGGAGATTTACAGTCAAGTGTTTTTCTATCAGAGAGAGCCCATACCAATCCTCAGACCGATAGGAAAGGATGTTTCACCAAGGCACTATTCCAAGAAGGAGAAAGAAAAGTCAGCGGTCTAAAAAAAATTTTGCCCCCTGCTAAGATTATGTTTCGAGAGAAACTTCTGTTATCTGCTTAATAAGAAAAAAGTCTGCCAGTTTTTCCTTATTTTGGTATTTACTTTGGAGAACTTTTAAAAGCCTATCCTCTAAATTGCTCAGGCATGGATCCACTGAATGCATCGAAGCTTTCAAGGACTCATGGTGGAAAGCTGGAATGCTTGACATTCCACGTGCACACATGTATGCGTGCACTTACAAACCTACTCACATGCTCACACAACCATAAACAGGCAGAAAATTGATTTAGGCAGCTGAATATTTGACATCTAAGAACTTGAATGGTTTCATATTCAGCAGCTCAGGGGGCCAAAAATCGAGCAATTGGCCCTTAGCTGTTCACCCATAACACTAATCTTAATGTTTAAACAGATTCAATCAATCTGCAGATGGCATTGCATACTGGCAGAGATGACCGCAAGTGGAGCACAGAGGGCATTTTGTTGTTTTTTCCCCAACATCATTAACATATTATTGCTATATTTAATTTAAATTTTTATTATACAGCAGAACCAATTATTTTCATAGGAGTCAAATATAAAACCTAAAGTAACATAAACCTTAGTAAACCTTTTGAATTAGATTCAAGTACTGTCATTGTGGTGTGAGTGCATTGAAAAAGATGTTTGGATGCATTCATTTTTGGATAAAATCTAGATGCACCATTTTTCAATATCTGTCTTAGTAAAGTTCAATCTGTTCAGATAAAAGGTGAAAGTAAGAGTTGATCATGTGAATAAACTATTTTTACAAAAAAAAAAAAAACGTATTATTTGTCATGGACAGGGAAACCACTTTTATGTGTATTATTCTGATATGCCATGCGAGGATTTGCCGGTATTTTTCATTATTATTCTTTCCACTGTTTCGCTATGTTTGTGTCGTAATGAGACAGTGGGTGATATTTACTTTATGTAAATATCACTTCACTTTGTGATTATAAATCATAACATTTAATTGTGCTATGGTAAATGTAATTGATATTTTTTAAGTATTAATGAACAGTTATTTCTTTTCACAATAACTGCATTTTGATACCAACATAAATAATTAATAAAAGTACTATCTAATAAAAAAATAATTTGTTTTTACTATATCATGCTTTATTTTGTTAAATGATGACAATGTTTGACGAAAGGATTGATAGAAAATGTCCTTGTTTGCTGGAATAAAAGTGATCGCAGCAGATTCTCGCCGTTTTCAGCAGTTGAACCTCTTTGCCGATGTTCTGCATTCAACTCCTCCATTTACAGTTTATTGGGATGTAGCAAAAGCCGTACCTACCAAAGCAGCAGATCTCATCACTGTTTTATTTATTACATCTGTAACCTCTCAAGGCAAAATAAGTTGTTTCAAAATGCAACCCCTTAAATGGTAAATACATATGAACTAATTTTCAACCCTGCCAGTCTCTTGAAGACAGGTGGACAGCTAACCGAGGCTGGAAAAAAGAAAGAACAAGACAGACTGAATATGAAAATACAGATGTCAGTGTTAAAAGAGTAATCATGTGAATAAATGGACAGCAAATTACTGTAGCTAAGCTGAATAAGTAATTTCAGTGTCACACCTCAGCTGGTGCTCAGACATGATGGGTCTACTAAATGGGTCTGTAAATTTAGCCTGAAAAGTAATTAAACATAGGCTCTTTCTAGTATAAGAATATCGAAGAAATTCTAATTATGCCTCATTGGAAAATTTCTCCATCCAGGAAATAAAGCTATTATCAAGTCCTGAATTACATGAAACCAAAAGAGCAATTTGTAACGAGATATTAGCCTCTTTTGAATCTTATAAAAGAGAGAATCCCTTTTGCCTAGCGCTCATCTCCCTCGGTCTGTCAAAGCCCAGCTTAAGTTCCTCAGTGGAGAGTGATGGAAAGGACAAAATTGGCTGCTTTTGGGACAATGACTTATTTGAAATTCAAACAACTCTCCACAGACAGCGCCTTTGAGAGGATGGGAGACAAGAGGAATCTCTTTCATCCGACTAAATGACTTAGAGGTGGGTCTGAGCCCTGACATTAAACAACAACAGCCGTAAAACGGGCACACTCAAAGAACTGTAATGTAGACAGTTGTGTGAGTTTGTGTTTGAAAAAAACAATATGCTTATACCGATGTTTTACGGGGCACTGTGCAGCACTAACATCGTTTGCATGTGTTTTTACTTTGCAATATGAAACATACCGATGCACCCCGTCCTGTAGAGTCAACAGAAGGCTGAATCTTATGATAAACTCAATACATTAAAATTAATTGTCACCAAGAAAATCTTTTGTTTTTCACATTGCTGCGTGATTGATACAAATGATTCACAACAGGCACAACACAACAGCAATAAACAACACCATACATCCAATGTTATACATAAAACAGTTGTGATCTTATTTAAAGGGGTCTGTCGTTAAGGGATGTAATTATGTAATGAATCAGGCTTCTTCCATATGGGCCACTGTCCTGTACCTACATCCTGCGGGCAGTGTGGCTAGATGTTCATTAAGTAGGTGTGGGAGTTCCTGTTCTATTGAAATGACCTTGCCTTGTGGCGTTGTTATTAAGTACAGTGAGATTGGGTGTGGGAAGACATTATTTTTGCAGCAGTGGTGGTCGCCTTTGTGAGCTTGGTTGGTTTTTAATAAGAGATCATGTGGAAAAACCACAGCAAGCACTTTCAATTTACTGATGTTCAATAGGCACTGATCAAATATAGGTGAGCTGTCTTATGCTACTCCAAGGTGGGTGGCGCACCAGTTCAGCACTAAGAACCACACAATAATTTCAAAATTAACTTCATGACACATTGCTTGCTGGAACTGTTTTTGTCTTAGTCCTTAGTTCTTAGTCTTAGTCCCCAAGTCATTTGTGAGACACCTGAGTCTATTTTTACAAGTGTCCTGTGTCCTCCTGCATATTGAATGGGGCCCATTTGCACAGTATCGTGTTCAGGAACAGCTTTTTAAGGCATCTTCAGTTTTTATTTTAAAAAAGTGTTTTTCTATCAGATAATTTTTTGACAAAGTCCATTGCGATGTGGAACTTTTATGCAATAACAATAATTACTTCTCCCATGAAGTTATTAACAGCTACCAATAACACATCAAATGTTCATTTTTATGACAAAAAACATTCCATGTTTGCTACACTGCAAAAGCAAAGAAACTTTTCAGTTGCTACAGAGGAAAATATGCAGAAACTTGGTGAGTTTGGATGGTGTTTTCGAGCAGCTTGGCCTAATCCCCCATCTTCTTCCTCCCAACAGACAGCAAAGAAAATTAATCTGAAATCTCATGTGCTCAAAGGCGCTTGCAGCTGAGACTGCGTTCTCTTCTCACATCGCCTGTGGCACTTTTGAAAACATTCATAATCTCTATGCTCCCATCACCATGTGCATCTGAACTCATCATGATCAGAAAGAAAACCCCCCAAAGAACTTACACACACACGCACACACACACACACACACAGGCATAAATACATCACCATCCCAAAAAAGGAGCATTACAGTTCTGGAATCTCAGTACTATCCCCTTTGCTATTCTGATAATACAAGAGTCCTTGGCAAGTTTTTCATTTTCAATCTCAGAGCTCAGCACTGGAAATGCCATGAAATAGACCCCCAAGCTCGACCCCTGGTGTGATATGGAATAACCTGCAGAGAACATCAACTGTCGAATTTGATGTTCAATGGAGCTTTTTAGTGCCGCTCTTTCAGAAAAGAGGCATGTAAGTGAAAATGTGAACCAAAATGCTTTCCAGCTGCATGCGTTCGCTTCCAATATGCAAAAGATCCACACCAGCAATGACACAGTTGGACATAATCACAAACATGCGACATGGACTCACACATGAAACTGGACGAGGAAGCCCAGTGGGCTGCAGGATAATGGAAGAAGACTGTGTAAATCCCATATGTGCTTAATCCAGACACTTATAAGAGAGTGTGATTCATACTCTATTACACTCAACTAATGCAGCTGAGAGACGCACAGGGCACAATTATTTCAGCTGCTATGACCTGACGAAATAAGTGCCATGAATTCCATTTATGAGGACTTTACTAAGATGGTGTGAAAGGTCAAAAATGAACCCTTTGTACCTATTAGCCACTAAATTGCTGGTTGCTTCCAGTCACATCTGCACTTTGCTTATATGTCACTTTGAAGGGTATTTGTCAGGTAATGGAGCAAGGTTATTACTGAATTGCAGAGTTTTTAGGATGTTATCTGGTAATTATTATACACGGTGCATTATCTGCAAACGCACCTGGTAACATAAGTATTGTTAAGCCAGTATTTGTGTTGGAAATGCTTCGGTCAGGATTTGTTTTGGTCCTTTTTTGTGATTTTGTTTGGGATTAATACATTTCTAAAAATTATAGCATGTTTATGAGGGGAAAAAAAACTTTCATTTGGAACCAAAAGATGAATAAAAAAACAGAGAAGAAATGAAAATGAAAATTCTTTACGTTTGGAAGAAGTCTACGAAATGTGACTTTTTTACTTAATTTTATTTTTTTACATTGTGTTGACCTCTATTTGGAAAGCAGACCAATTCAAAATTTTGGAAATACCAGGGACCAACCGTTCCAACCAATTTAATGCCAAACACAAAATCTGTAATTTAATAATTATAGCAACATATTTAACTGCTCAATGCTGCTTATCTGATTTGGATTTTATTATTTCAGCTACAATACATTACTGTTAGTGTGTGGGATGTCCAGATGATCCAATGTCTAACAACACTTTAAATTTCAGATTAGGATGTTTTTATTCAAATAAAAATAAAACATAGTTTTGCGAGTTCAGCTTTTAACACACAATCTACCTTCAGACTGATTGAGGATGAAACATCAGAAATCTGATGGAAGCCGTTAAAGCAGCTCTTGCCATCTTCACAAATGTGCTCCAATAAACAATTCCTACTTTGAGATAAAATGGGTCATGCACAAAAAAGAAACACTGAACTCCCTACATTGCTCATGGCAGGTTAAACCCCCTGCTGGTTTCTCCGCTCGGCGCGAACAAGTCAGAAACAGAGATGGTCATATCAGTTCTCACCCTCAACTGCTCTTCAGCTGGTTATTTCTGCATGCTTCAGTGTTTATCTCGCTCTCTCTCGTTCTATATCTCCATTGCTCTCTCTCTTTCTTTCATTCCCTCTCTCTCCATGTAAGATGTAAGGATAAGCTATGGATAATAATAGCCTCACATCATCCATCACCAGATGAAAGGCTTTACAGATTTTTAAAGGCATGTGTGTTTTTGTCTGGACAGCGCTACCCCTGTTGTGAAAATAGAGAACGCACCAGAAAACACAAACAGTGAAATTGGGGGACTGGTGCTTTGTTCCAGTGATAAGCACACATGAAAAAGAAAGGATTATTTTGTCAGTTTATCTGCCAACACAAGCCTACATTAAAACAGGGAATACTCTGTGCCTCGCATGTGGGTGTCGATGTGTGTTGCGAGTCCTCAACTCACCTTTCTTGTCCCCAAAAAAAAGGGTCTGCTGTGCCGGGTTCGACCACTGGAGGGAGGTGTTGTCATTATACTCCACACGGCAGGTCAGGTTTGCCGTTCCACCCTCTGTCACGGTGACATTTTGAACCAGAGGATACTGACCACTGATACCTGCAACATGACACACCGAGAAAGAGGAGATGAAGATGATTCGGGAAGGAGAGAGACAGAAGTAGGTGCCACATTTATGAAGGCTTAAGTTGAAGGGCTGCATTGCTGGTAAAATGCATTTCATTCAGTTAAGGAATGATGAGTGAATACATTCAAACATGTGCATCATATATGCATCTTAAAGCTTAGAAATATCTACAGAACCTTGCAGGAGAAATTCCTCCTCCAAAACCATTTACACTTTTCACTATTACAATCGGAAAATTTCAATGTACTCTATTAGGATGTTATGTGAAAGGCTAAGTAGTGTGTTATTGTGAGGTACAATATGAAAGTATACATATTTTTCACATTATTTTTACATACCGGTCTGGAATTGTGTTGTGTGCATTTGCAATCAACCCCCTGAGTTCATTATTTGTACAATCATCTTTAGCTGCAATTACAGCTGCTAGTCTCTCCCAGCTTTGCACATTTTGAGAGTGCAATTGTTGCCCATTAGTATCTGCAAAAATAGCTCATGCTTACTCACAATGAATAGAGATCATGTATAAATATCAACCTTCAAGTCTTGCCACAGAACATCAACTAGATTTGGGTCTTGACTTTGACTGGGCCATTCCAACACACGGACATGTTTTCTTCTGAACCATATCATCGTCACACTGTCTACGTATTCAGGGTCAATGTTCTATTGGAAGGTGAGCCATCATCCTAATCCAAAGGGTTTTGCAGCCCAGAAGAGAACTGCCCTACAGTTAGCGAAATCCACCTTTCAATTTAAGCTGATCACTTCCCCTGTCTCTGAGGAATATAAGCATCTCAACAGGATACGGTTGCTACCACCATGTTTCCCCGTAGGGACGGAGTAATCATGGTGATGTGCAGGGTAAGTTTTCCACCTAACATCGCATTTAATATGCATTAAATGCAATCAGATTTTATAAGTGAATCACTTCAAACAAAAAAAATTGTCGACCAAGTCTCTGACCAGTCTACCCTTTTCCTTGATCTTCATGATGTTTCTTCACTAATCTGCTAATATGTGAAGCCTGTGCAGAACAGATGCATTTAGACAGAGGTAAGAATACAACTAGGTAGTCTCATTACCAATGAAGTTTTATCAGAAAACTTTGGATGTTTTTATCTCTAAAAATATAAATAATGTTGAATACAGACACTGCATATCACTTTTCTTCCTCTTGAAAAAATATGTAAAAAATGTGTGCGTATCATTCGAGAGGAATGGCTGTGATGACGCAAATGTAAGAAGAGATCAAGGCATAAGAATACTGCAGTTTATCTCTAGAACACTTTAAAAAAGGTGCAAATTTAGCGTACATTTGGCTTATTTGGCTTTGGCTATAAAAAAAATAAATAATTAAAGGCTTAAGACCCTAATTACAAAGCAAACGCTCAGGGAGGCCGGTCAGTGATTATGGTGTGCTAAATTGGACCCAAATGTTGAACACACAGGGGGTGTTTAGCCAGAAGTATTGAAACCTTAGCTACAGTGAAAAGGACCAATTAAAAAGCTGTCCTCAGTGGACTTGAGCGGATGCTGATGTGTGTTAATGCGTGCATCCAGTGAGCGAAAAGCTGCCGGCAAGTCAAATTATACATTTCATCCGTGACCTCAAAGCTGAACCAAATTCATTTTCAGCACCACGGACGAGGCGCTGTTGTGACTGGCTGTCAGCGGTTACCTTCCAGTTGTCAGGACCCTGGACAGCTCACAGAGTTGTCCGAGTCTGTGTACTTTGGTACGAGTATACATTTGTGAGCGTGAGGCAAGCCGGGAAACAAGCGAACAATAATGATCATAAATCTATCCCTGGTGTCATCCGCAGAGGTACAATGTTAAAAAATTGTGAGAATGAAGGTTTTCAGGGGGAAGAAGCTGAATGATGCACATGGAAAGAGAGATTCACTTTTGGAAGAAAAAAAAAAACTTCCAAAAAAGGCAGTTTTAAACTGATAATGAACGTCCCTGTATGAATCAGTACGAGCTGCAATTTTTTCTGGTTCCTTCACAGAAGGTAATTAATTGCACAGGTGAGATAAACTAACCCTCAAACTGTGTTTGCCTTCTGGGTTACCGTTTGAGTCAAGCCCCATCATAGAAGCCGTGGGGGAGGACGAGCAAGGAGGAGAGACGAAGAGGTGAAAGAAAGGAAAGAGAGGGAGAGGTAAGTCAAGGAGCATGGGTCATTTCCAGTGTTGATTAAGGCCTCCCGAGGTTAATCATGCGTGTGAGAGATAGAGAGGGAAGAAGAGATAAATGGAGGAAAAATGGATCTCAGCTATAGGAGGAATATGTTTTATTCATGGAAGTTTTGTATGAAGCATTATCTGTCGATTTAAAATACTTCTGCAACTGCCTGCATGTTTTTTTTCCCCAAAACTTATCTTTAAATCACTTACCTTTTTTCTATAATTTATCACCCATGCACTTGGATAACATAGTGATGGGTATGATGCATTTTAGCTTCTTTTTGCTGGCCTCAAATGAAGTCAGTAGTTAACCTCTGTACTGAATAACAACATTAAGTGAGATTTTGAATGCAAAGAAAGCGTCTTGTAAAATACCACTGAAGCCCAGTGGACATGTAAGCATCTAAAATCAAACACCTAAAATCACAGGACAGTGGTCCGATTTGATCTGCTTTTTATTAACATATAACCTATAGGGATTCAGCTGGCACTGGAAAAATGTTGTGCATAATTTCAGATAAATGGTTCTCTACTCAAAATGTTCAGTTTTAAATATATAACAGATACAAGAAATGAAAGAATGACTCGTCTTGTTCTCCCCACAGCACACCAGGAAACTCACCATCACAATATGACTATTTGGCTGCAAATGTTCCCATCTCTCCTGCTGCTGTTTTATAGCCAGTATTGAAGTTAGAAATGAGTCAGCACTAAAAGATACACACAACCTCAATTTTCAGCATCGTCAAAGCTGGAACTGTATGGGTTTGACTGTTTTGGTTGCATTAAAAAATATTAAAATATCCTGTCCAAATATTCAACTGAACATGTTTTTAGCTTCTAATGTTAATGAAGTACCTTTAATACCCAACCCTAACCAAATGGACTGTTTTGAATTTACAGCCAAATAAGGTGACCATTGCCAAGAACTGAAATCAAATTTAATTCTATACTGTCTAATATTTTATAGTATTGTTTTTATGCTGCTTATGGAATATGTTGGATATGGAAAACCTGGCAACCTTTCGGGAATATCACAGGTAAGGAAAGGTTCCTCCTTGACAAGGAAATGCACACAAGGATTGTTTACAATTACTAATGTTAACTGTGCTAGCTGCTAATGGAAGATGGTAAAGAAAAGTTAATACACTAATCTTTTCATCTTTTAAAACATATATTTGTAAACCCCACAATATGACTGCTTTACAACACACATGTTGTGACACCATCTTAATTATAAATATAAATAGCAATAGCCACTACCAGCAGGAAAGGTGGAATAAAATATTGTTAACTATAGAGTCAAAATCAGAAGCAGCATGTAAATAGTAGTAATCTGCCAAAATTTTAAACTTCTTCAAGTGTATATAATTTAGATTTTCTGTAAGAGTTTTCCACTGGTCCATCTGTAAAGTCAACTATTGTTGCTGTAGTATACCTGGCAGTATTTAAAAGAAGAGTCTCTGGTCTGCTAAAAGATTCCTGAAAGCTTTTGACTACATTACACTTATAATGTAATTATAATTATAAATCTTCTTGCAGTCCCTCTGCCTACCTATTACCCACCTGTTGGCCTCTGGACAAAAAAAAATTTATTAATTAATTTTAGTTTGTTCTGAAAATATTCAGCAGAAAAGGTCAAACTCTAGACAACAAATGTCAATTACAACATTTGAATCTCGTAATGTAATGGGTAGATAAATTCTTGATTTAACAGAAAATCTTTCACTTTCTGTTGCTGGTTGATCTTCCTCTTTTTCTTTTGTCCCTTTACTATAGTGAAAAAGTGAAGCAATCCCTTGGTTTAGCCCTGTTTCTGTCTGTCTACACATCCAGAGGGACTTAGGGGGCCAAAGGGGCCACAATGATGGTTATATTAGAGCTTCACAGTGTTCAGTGCACCTAATTGGCCAGTAGAATAGGTTCTTCCATTCTCCCCTATGGCCACCCAGACCTGATTTAAATGCATCTCCTGAGGGAAGAAGGCAGCTGTTCTCTCCTGATTTCCATGTCTAAATTTAGGTTCTTCTCTCACTTCAACTCCACTCTTTTTCCTACTTTAAGTTTCCTGCCTTGACTTTTCCAGTTCATATCCATTCCAGTCAGTTCCTTTCTCTCTTATTCCCTTCTCCTGCTGTCTCGTTCCCTCCTCTGGTTGATCCCTGAAGGGTGGCATTTCCACTTTCTGTGTCGCTCATTTTCATATTCTCTCTGTCTCTTGGTGCTCCCCTGTCTTTCAAGTTTATCTTGATCCTACCTCCTTTATTTTGCTGAATTGGACTCTATCTCACGCCAAGAGTGGGGTCAGTTTAATTGCCCTCCACCTTGACTGACAAGCCGAGGCTAAGCCGGGTCAACAAGGCTCTCATCTGCATGCCATTAGAAAGTAATGATATCATAAAATTAGCTTTGCTTTATTTAGCTGAGTTGAATGAAGTTCTAAAAGGAGCAAAGCGCTCACACTTTTGTTGGTTTAAGCCACAATCACACAGGTTGTTCAGTAGAGATATACAGAGCGTGAATTTGTGCACATTCAGACACCAACTACATTTTGGCAGAGCAAACAACCGAGCAAATAATAGTGATATGAATGCAAGATTTATCCTGGATGTATCTTGTCAACTTCCTCTCATGACCTTTCAGGCAAGAGCAGCTGCTTCTACTAACCTTTCTTATTTAGGCATTCAAGACGCAGAGAACAGAGAGCGATGCACGCAGACAGACGGACAGCCTGCAGCTAGTGACCTTTATACCAGGACCGGAGCTCAACTGAGCTGCAGAGCTGTGATGTATGGCTGGGAATACCAGATTACAGAATGGATAGAAGCAGACCAAAGATTTGATTAGCTGAGTCACCTTTTAGGATGGCCAAGCATGACTGATGATGGTAGACTAACAAAACTGCAAATTGAAATGTAAGGCTTATCAAAGCAAAGCAAAGCTCAATTTCCAATTGTTGTCATAACCCAGGTTGTGGCAAATTTTACTAGTATTACATCGGAGGTATTATGTGAAATTGGAAGTAACATAGTTACTTGATTGGGCTATAAAACACCATAATGTGCCTGAAAACATATATAATAGTGCACCTTTAAAAATACATAGCAAAATCTTAAAGGGAAAATAGTTTGCGTGTTCCATTTACCTAGTATTTTATAGCACAATTATATATGTCATCTTCAGTTATAAAAATAATGTATTTAAAGCATAACTTAAAAGAAATTTGACTGCAATTTAACCCCTTGAAATTGGGCCTCTGTCTCTTTATGAAGTTCTTGCTCTTTCCGAGACTCCACCTTCAACAACTCATCACATCAGCATTTCTCTGTTAAGTGTTTACAAAAGTTTGTTGGAGCAACGGACTGAGAAATAATTCAAGTAATAAGCTCAGCAGAAGCACCATTTCAAATTAAGATCCTTTTTAATATATTTAAAATTTATTTCTACATTAAATAAAAAGGTAATGCAAGTGGAGAATGGAATTTAATATAATATCAAAGGTTTAATAAAGCAATATATTTGCTTTTTTATTAACTTGGAGAGAGAAAAAGAGTCATGTGTCAAAATACTCCATGCCTTAGGCACCATCTTAGAGCTGCAACTGACTTCAAGTAAGTCTCTGTTAAAAAGGCATCTTAGAAAGAGGATCTTGAATGGGATGCAGAGGATTACACAGAACATGACAGCTTTCCCATGAACAGTTAGTGTCTATAAGGTTTCACAGGTGGCTACCCAGCTGGGGCGCTGCAAGGTTCTCAGACTGACTGATTTGCAGCACGTCAGCCAGCGAGGCTGGCCTCGTGATTGGAGAGACAGTACAAGGTCAAGAGTTTGATCATCTCAAGAGCTGGTACGAATTCATCAACCAGGCATGTATCCTGTCATTTAGTCCTTGAGAGTTGGAAAAAAAACTCCACAGCCACCTCACAGATCTCTGCATCCAAACATCAACCAAATACTGAAAATAATTAGAAATATGTATTTAAAAAAACAAAAAACAAACAAAAAAAACCTGTCATTTAGAAAAATAGTTGTTTTTTTTTAAATTCCTTTTCAACACGTGAACACAAAAACGTTGTTAGTGAGTTCACATCAGACAAGTGCATCATCTTTCCCTGCCCTGACTCTGGGTCTCTTCCTCCCACTGTGACAATTTTCACACAAACACCCTCTTTTTTCTCAGGAACATGTTGTGTGCACAGTGTTGCTTTTGCGATGACCTTTTTTCCACTAGGAAATTATATTTCATGTTTCAGTGAGAAAAAGGTAATCATCAGTGTGAAAAAAAATTTAACTGTTTTATTTATTTATCTATTTTTTAAAGTAATGTCAGATATGAAATTTAACATTTCACATTTTGGAAGGGATTTCTTAGTGACAGTTGAAGGTATTAATATCTTATTTAGTAATGAAGCTCATCATTACTTAATTTATAGTCAAATAAGAGCACTTTACGTTAACTTCTTTATAAAAAGTCGGTCTAAAGTTAAGGTTAACCTTATTTTTAGATTGTCATACAGTTTATGCTATCAAGTTTAGACAAATTTCTGACAAAACAAAACAAAAACATGTCATCTGTGCTATTTGTCATGATATTGGATTGATAAGAATGACATAATGATTTCTTAATTACTGTTCAACCCTTGTTCAGATCAGTGCCAATAGATTTTTATCAAAACATGTTGCAGTATGGCAACATAGAGAATACTGTGACAGCAGCTTTAATATTTCCCTGATTACCTTGGACTAAGAGTTTGGGGCACTGTGGTCTATGTGTTGTACGCCAATGTGGTGAAGTAATGATTTGTTGAATTACTGTAATTTCTGGACTTTTTTTTAACAAGATTCTAACACTGCAATGTGGCTAACATACAGTTTTTTACCAACGGGTTTCAAAAGGTTGAAATGCTGGAAGTGAAGAGGACAAAACAAGCTCAAGAGTGAATTTGCCTTGAGACCAAAGCGACAACGAAAGAGAGACTGAAGAAGTGTGTGTGTGTGTGTGTGTGTGTGTGTGTGTGTGCGTGTGTGTGTGTGTGTGTGTGCGAGTGAGGCTGTTCAATTCTGACACTGAAAAAGATAACTAGTGTGCAGAAAAACGAAGAAAATAGTGATCATTAACATTTCCTGGTAGGCTACAGTATTTTTTTTAAGTAGCCGTGTTACAGGCACTGTTCAGAAAAAGCATTCATGGTTTCTGAATGTTACTGGTATGTTTCAATAAAAGTAAAAAAAAACCAAAACCAACAAACAAAACAAAACAAAACTGTTTAAGAGAAGTTTGTAAAAAACATTTACTTTGATATTATTTTCTGACTTATGGAGTGAAAAGAGATTTCTCAAGAAAGTATATTTTATATTTAGTTTATAGCTCAGAATAACATATCAGACCTATAAGTAGAGTATAGAAAAGTCATATCTAATTTAATTTAATTTAATTGAGTTGCACAATAAAAATATGAACAATATCACAAGCAATGTGTTGAAACTTAAAGACGCCAATGTTATTATTTTCATCTGCTCTGTAATTATTCTTCATTAAGCATGGCAGAGACAAAACCAGTTCTCAAGTTTGTGGTTTCTACATATGAATATGGAATGGAGAGGTGCCAAGTATAAAAATTTAAATAATAAGAACATTGTCATGCAATCAGCAACATAGTGCATGAATACATACTATAAAGAAAGATGAAGAAATTCAATCTGTTCTTATGTTTTTTTTCTTTCTCTCTCCTCTCTTTGAGCTGCATATTATTTCTCTGTGTATTAGTATGAGGAGTTGTTTTTGCGTGTAAATATGCGTTTCCAAGCCAAACCTGCTCTTTTGACAGTGATAAGATTCCCACAGTGAGTAAATTGAATGCAACCCCTGCTGAGGGCGGAGCTAGATTTGTATGAAGTGCTGGCGAACAACCACCTCAGGACAGTTGCATCTGATCTGGAGATATGAAAATAATTATCCATCACCTGAGAGGCTGGCTATGGCAGCGCTGTTGTCATTTACATACGGTAATTAGGCCAGGCAGCTGTTGGTGCCGCCATCACAAACCTGGCGTCCGAATCAGCCGTTGGAATCAGGTAAGAAAAATATTACCTAGTTTCAATGCTGTTAGCACTTTTCTTAAAAAATAAAAAATAAAAAATAGGGCTTCTTGTTGAGAATTAACATCTTTTTTTTTATATTGGCAATGCTTTTTTATTTTTGAAATTATTTGTTTTGCAGCATGTGAAGGTGTTAATGTAATAAACACTTGGTGAGATCTAGGTATGACAACCAAGAACCACACAACAGTTTCTCTTTGCCATTACAAACTAAATTATTTTAACCTTTTCTAACTTTTGCCCAATAATCTTTCCTTAACCCACTTCTATACGTCAGGTTTCATAAAAGCCCACAAACTAATTTCAAATTGGTGACCAGACACACTCCCTGATACATGTAAGTTGCCCAGTATTCTTGCCCTTGATTCAGCCACATTTATATAAGAGCCAGCGATATAAAGCTCTATCACTTCTCTGCATGTTAGCAGCCTGAGTTCAAGCTTTCTCAGCCCAAAATGGCAAGGGATCTCACTATCTTTTCAAAGCCAAGGTCAGACATCTCGGTTTTATTACAGAGGTAAACCTGGCCTTCATTAATACTTCATACAGGGCTTTCTGGAGAAAAAAAAAGTGAGCAGAAGAAGCTGAAAGAAAAGGCAAGTTAGGTGAAGATAGGAGCATAGTTGGAGGAAAATGAAATCAAAGCAGGAACAAAAAGAATAAAGAAGGCAATTCCAGTTTGTGGACATGGAAAATCCACCAACCATTTGCAAGTAGGTAAAATGAAACTCAAACATTTTGAAACATGTATTCAAAATTATATAAATAGACGTCTGATAGATGCTTGTTGGTTTGGTAAGAGGTACAAATTAAATGTCACAAAAGCTATGAAAAAGGATCTATGCTTATGGTATGTGTTTTTCTCACACTGATCCAGAGGGAAAAGTGTTTGACTCGATTTTTATATACAGTAGATATATTTTTAAAAGTCACACGAAGGGATTCATTTTTAAAGCTTTCATATGGAATGAGAGCTTGATGATCGCAGGCAAAGGTTACATTCATGAGGGAAATCAGACTAATCACCGCTGCCACCACAAACTCCCAAACTCCCCACATCAACATGATACTTTGTGATTTTCTAATGTGTCCTGATGTGTTGACAGATACTGTTCATTTGAGAGGGATCTGGGGAAATGCTCTTTGCCCCAGGGGTGAGTCTGCTGCAAGATTCAGTGGGCAGAAAATGCTAGTTTTAAAAACAGCTTTAATCATTTGGCTCATGTCAAACTGACTTTACTGCAGTTCTTTTCTATGGTGATTCAGAGACAGGGTTCACGACGTAACGGTTGACAATGTAGATATCCTTTCAAAGCTGAGCTTAGATCAGCCTAATAAAAGATGAAGACATCTGAATAAATGATTTGAGAAACCACGAGTAACTTGGCGATGACTGCAAGAGATAGGAGTGTAGATTGTCATTTGAAATGGAAATATATTCCTTTATCACACATTATTTTGGAGGATGTTGTTAAAAAACATTCTGCTTGCATAAACTTGCAAATGTTAATAAAGTCATTGGACTGTTGCAGAAGTTTGAAAATAAAAAGTAGTTAAACTCTTGGTTTTTGTTATTTAAAATACACACTTCTATTACAGACTATATATGCTGTTTCAAGGATATTAATGAGGGTAAAATTTTTAAAGTTATTTTTGCATTATATAATTCAACCTTGATGAAGAAAAACCTCAACAAAGAAAAGTAGGGTTTGTTTAGAATATTTGAAAAATCCATAAGAATTGCTCAACCACATTCAGACATTGACAGATGTATTTATGTAGATTTTTACTTCAAGACTTCCAGTACAATTGGCACACATGCCATTTACAGAATTAATTAAATGATTACGCAGTTGCAAGGTTAGCAGAGTTAGAAAAGAGAGTGTAAAGAGCTGGTGAATGTCTTTGCGACATGGCAGATGGTGTTGCATCTCACCTTGTAGACGAAGCAAATGGAATGGCTGTAGATTTCAGGAGAAACCGAAATATGCCTAACGTTGTATCCATTATAGAAGAAAGTGTAGCAGTGATGGAGACTTAAGAAAGATGAATATGCTAATAAAGTATACTGGACACTGTCCAGAAGCCTCTAGGGCTGATTATGCAAAGATGGATGTTTCATAAAATAAGGAACACAATGATTAACCTTGAACATATGTTTTTATGACATTAAGACAACAGAGTGTCTTCAGATCGGCTGTAAGACACATCAGCACAGAAAAATCCTTCCTGCCATCCTTTCAACGGTGGCAGGAAATGCCAAATTTTAATTAGGCATTTACAAGTTACCTGAGAAAGTAGGTTAACTGACTTTAGCTGAATGGATCTAGTGTAGTTTAGAGCAAGGACTTGTCCCCCTGAAGACACTTTGCAAAATGGATCAGATTTCAATATAAGAAGAAACGCTGCCAAAAAGGTATGGAACAAAATATGCAAGATCACTGTTATCACGAAAAGTTAGAAACAACAAAAACTTGCTCCAGTGCTTGAAGAAGAAAAACAGCGCAGAGTACGCCGAGACAATAAAGTCACAAAAGGAAGAGACAAAATAAGTTGTTTTTGTACTCTAAAGATAAATAAATAAAGGAAACAACAATCTGCACTCTGAATGACAGAAAATATGGAAATGAAAAAGTATATAAAAAAACAAAACAAAAAAAACTCACCCTCAAAACCCTCAAAATGTATACTTTCTTTTTGCTGTGACTGTATTTTATTCTTATGCTAAAAATAAATACAACCTAACCTTCATTCTGTAAATGAAATATAACTACACACAATTTCCTGAATTAAAACTTGTATTCAAATGTCTCTTACACTTTTGAGGTCATCATTGCCAATAACTTCTGTCACACTAGTCCAGGGTACAAACTGTATAAGGGGATATAAATCCAGCAAACAACAAAGAGCAAGTTACATATGTTAACTCTCACATTAATCAAGCTAAAATTTGAAAAGAGAGGATGAGAAGGAAAAAAAATGCTGCAGAAGTTATCACGGCAGGTCCAAAAGAAGATAATAATCTTGGTCTAAGCAGAAGTAAAAATGTATGATCTTCCAAGAACATGTCTGATACAGTCTTCAGCTAATCCATCTATTTCGGTCTGTTTTTATTTAGATAACACAAAGATGGACACTCTCTTGATGGGTGAATCTCGTTTTTTTTTCTAACATTGTATCTGTGATATGAAGAATGAGATAGTTGGTGTATGCAAGAACAGATACAACGTATCAAACATCTTGCTCTTCCACAGAATATCTAATAAAAGGTACATCAGGCTACTTTCTTCCCAGAAACCTTCCAGCACTTTATCAGCAGTGTTTTAGTGAATCTAGCACAGCAAACATCTGATATAGCTCCAGACAGAAATAAAATGCAGGACTAAAAAACCCATTACAAGCTGTTTCACATATAATATAGATTCCGAAACTCAAATAAAGCCATCTCTGCACATTACAGATTGTTTTATAAAAAGTCTTGTTCTGCTAAATGAGCTAAACTGCATGTGTGGCTTAACCTTAGCCACACAAAAAGCAGAGGAAGGAGACAGTGATTTCATGATTGCTGCAATTTTCTATTTCTCACAAAGGTGCACAGTGAGTGACTGGTGTCTATTCAGCCACAGCTCAAAGGTTGCAGCTAGTAAATATCTAGAACATAACAACATAAGAAAAATGTTGAAAAATTCTAGGATAGAGGAACATTTATCCTGGTAAATGCATCTCTCCACACTGACCAGTCCAGTTAATTTTGTAGGTAAGGTATATTTTATTTACACCTTCTTGGTTGATGTCTATCATGGAGAGAATAATTGGAGGACAAATAAAAAAAAAATTGTATCAAAATAGATATCAATCAGATACTTTGTACTTTATTCTGGCTCTTTGTTGGGACTATGTGAACTCACCATGCACATGTCGTATCTAATAGATCCATGACCTGACAAATAGCAATTAGTGGGGATATAATAATCATCCATCTGATCCATCCATCCATCCATTTTCTTGCACCCTTGTCCCTTAGTGGGGTCGGGAGGGTTGCTGGTGCCCATCTCCAGCTAACGTTTCGGGCGAGGTCGCCAATCTGTCGCAGGGAAACACAGAGACACACAGGGCAAACAACCATGCACACACACACTCACACCTAGGGGCAATTTGGAGAGGCCAATTAACCTAACAGTCATGTTTTTGGACTGTGGGAGGAAACCGGAATACCCGGAGAAAACCCACGCATGCACAGGGAGAACATGCAAGCTGCAGAAAGACATGCAGAAAGACCCCAGGCCGGGAATCGAACCCAGAACCTTCTTGCTGCAAGACAACAGCTCTACCAACTGCGTTGTGGGCTGCACACACTGCGCCATCTGATAAGAGGAAATGATATATGATTTTGACTTCAGAAGAATCAAGTTCTGGTAAAAATTTAGTATGTGAATTTGTTTTATTTTTTTTTTTAATGAGTGAATGTTTCACAATCACAAGACTTGTTACTCCATGTAGAATAAAACAGCCAAGGTTATTTCAATGTATTCAGTTTTTTGTGTTTATATAACTGTGAAGTCATTCTAATAGTGAAAAAGCATTGCAAGCACTCTCTTTTAGTGTATTCACAGAGGAAGAATGCATGTTTAGTTTAGAGTAATCCAGTTCACTCACAGTTCTTCCCTCTAAACTAATTGAATTCAATCCCTCCATCATTGCAGGAACAGAACCCATTGGCTCATTAATATGAATACATTTTGCTCAAACTTGCTCCGTAGTACCAACAGTAATGCATCGTTTAGACATTTCCTGCTTCACAATAATTGAATTAAATATGCACAGAATTAGCAGGCTGGAACATATATCAAGGCAGTTGATCCAAATATGTTAAAATATGTAAAATGGAGCACAAGCAGTCCCCAACAGGATTATAAATACTGGACTGCACAGCATTTATTTTAAAGCAGCCTGTTGAATATGGGTTTATTTGTGATAAGCAAGGATGTTGCTGCCTTGCTTTCTTTTGTAATGGTGTATGAAATTAATAAAGCTGCTTTGCATTTTGTATATTGTACCCTACCCAGTGTTATTTTGGTGCTCCTTGCATATCATACCAGGTTTTACTGCTCTGCCTAGTCCTCTGATTATCTCCATTGTTTTCAAACACGATTCATCAGCTCCTGTGTGCATTTATGATCATGTGCTCCTGTCTTCCTCTGCCTGTTCCAACCTGGTTCTGATTGAGAACCAGAAGGTTCTAACTATCTCTGGTTCTAACTATCTTCATCACTGTATACTAGAAAGAGATACAACAGATTTGGGCTTTGTTTTAACTCTCTGATATTCTATTAAAAGATTAGAAGAATCTCTGTGGAGTCATCTCATGTGGTAAGGGTTGCCTTTAAAGAGTTAAGGGACTCAACAGTGAATGAGATATTACAGTGCAACACATTCAGCTGGATGTTGATGGCTTGAGAGAGAGCTTGAATGAATTAAACATTCAGACACAGCAGGAAAATGTGAAGACTGTGTAGTGACGTGGTGAGAGGAAAATGACGTTCATGTTTTAACTACGATAGCTACTGATGAGGACACGGGGGAAGTAGGATGAAAAGAAATTGTAATGGAAGGAGGCGCCTACATTTGGGAATAACGAATAATCCAAATTTTACCACAACTTCTACATTTTTAAGAGGAAAACTTTGAATTGAAATTCTTGTAATTCCAACCTGAAAGGCAGCACCAGCTGGAGAAATAAATCCCTTAAAACATGAACAACAAAACTGGGTAGCAGAAAAACCATGAATTTATGAAAAATGAAAAAAAATTAAACACACTTCAGTGAGGCTATTCTGGCATCTGCTTCAGACGTGAAGCCTCATGTTTGAGGAGACTCACAGCTACAACAAAACAAAGGTGCACAGGCTGGTACTATTAAAAAGAACAAACATCTGCATATACGTTAACTTTCTTAGCGCTATCTGCTGGACTAATCATACTGTTTCCTTGAATATTCAGTGAAAAAAAACAAAACATAGAAACCTGTCTAGTTATAAACGCCAAACTACAGCTACATGTTTCATTTGGCAGTCTTTGCTGATTCAAAGATCACTGCTTTACAATGCCCACCTTCTCAATGCATGTGAGATGTTGCTGTCAAAAATCAGGGACTTTCTATTTGTGTAGAAACTGAAAAGGGCTTAAAGCGTCATTTCATTTTACAACCATAATACCAAGGATCGAAAATGTCATTATGGCGATTATTAAAACTGGCAAGGATTTTGTCCCTAATCAAAGAAAGTACAAGAAATTATATAACCTGATTGAGGTTCAGATTCTACAACACAAATTCTCATTGGATTACATAAAAAAATGACGATACTTATTTTTTAATTCTTTGCTCTTCAGTGACAGTCCACTCCATGTATGAATATAACCACAGTCTGGCTCTACAATCTTGAGATCAGGACTCTGTGGGAACGATATGATGCTGGGCATCTTGTTCTTTTTATTGCTCTCTGTGGTACATTTGTGTTAAGCCAGCATATTCAGTTTGAAAGAACATCAATCTTTTCACAGCAGTACATATTCCTAAGGTTGAATACCTTTTTTCAAAAATATTTTTAGTTATATTTGTACAAAAAAAAAATTAAAAATCAGACAATGCTTATTAAAATAAAAGTCAATTCCACATGCTGGAAAAAAGATCACGGCGTATCTATTTGATATAAGGGATATATAGTTGTAACATTTCTATGAAAGATGTTCAATCACTATTAGCACTAATTAAGAGGATTTGCATTGTGGATATTTGTCTCTTCCCATATAGTATCAGGGTAAAGTTATATGAGATCAACAACGGCTTAATGGGAAAATCGGAGTTGGATTTCTGATAAATTATTACCAGTGTTTTAATTAAACAGATTCTGATTCAACAGAGATTCAGTTGAAAAATAAAAAAAAAACAAGTTACACTCAGAAACTCTGCCAGGCAAAACAAATTTAATCTTAAAACTAATGATCATTTTGTGAGTCCCAAATTGACAATTAAAACCCCCCGGGCCCTGCCAGAGTCGCTTTAGAAGATATAAGTTTATTTTTTCTAAAGAAAAAAAAAATCAACAGCAGAGGATTTGAGCAGCAGTCACGACTCACCTCGAACTTTGCCTTTTGAAGCCATCACTGCATTCCCCAAGTAGGAGACGAGGGGATGGATGAACAGCAAGAGAGGCAGAAGTCAGAAAAAAGGGAAAGAAAAAGACAGAAGACAGAGCAACAGATTAGATAAGTGTAGGGAGAGCAGAGTGTGGGTATCTGTTACACATATTTAGAAGCAACTCTATGTTGATCTCGAACGCTAGTTAAAAGTGTGAAAATCATTGGATTACTCAACCCTTAAAGAGAACATCCTGAATTAGCTCATCTGCAAATTGAAACTTTATAGTGTGACACCTTTTAATTAGTGGTGTCACATCATGTGGATTGGGAAAGGAACCTTGTTGCCTTCAGATAAGTTTCAAAGTCTGTAAGGATACATGCAAATAGAATCATTCATGCTTATTAGCAAGAGCTGTGCTTCTTTTCTTATTCAATCCACAGGCCACAGATTGGTTCTGTGGATATACACATTTTTTTTTTGGGGGGGGGATTATATGCAAAGAGCAGCAGAAAGTAGAACATAATTGGAATCTTAAGGAAAATAAAAGTAGTTGTAATGTTTTCTTTGAAATAAAACATTAAACAAGTGTATTTGTGTGCAGCCCCATGAGACGATACGCAATATACCAACTCTCACTCTAATCACAGCTGGAAATCTTAAGATGCACATACATTTCTCTACAGCCATTCCACACAAAGAGAGAGAGACATCTTACCAATTCTTTCTTATGAAATGTCTCAAGTATATGCAGTACATATACATAATTGCATTTGTATACAACATTGTTCAAGCCTTGCCACCAATTTGTTGCAGGAACAAGGTCAGAACTTCCGAGTGTGGTGACAGAGGTTCATGAGGTAAGAGTTTATTTTGCAACAGGTGGGTTGTCAGTTCGATCCCCCACTCCTGTGTGAGTTGCTTCACCGGCCTTGGCTGCTGCTGGTGGTGAGGGGGCCCAGCGGCACAAACTGCACGGCAGCCCTCCATATGTCAGTATGCCCCAGAGCAGCCGTGTCTACATTGTAGGTTATCCCCATTAGTGTGTGAATGTGTGTATGTATGGATGACAGATTGTGCTGCAAAGCACAAATGGAAGCCATTTACCAGTCATGCTGTTCTTTACCAACTTAACTCCATCTTGTGTGATTCTTGACCATACAGCGTTAACCGAGACTGAATTGCACATAGTTGTGATCATACATCAGTAAGTGACCACACAGCTTCTGAATGAAACTGGTGACACAAGATTTTATAAGGGGTATCCGAGTAAATGGGGTTGGATACAAATACACACCGTAGTTTACACGTAAACTGAAACACCGCGGTATTATAGTGCAAAAGAAAACACTGTAATCAGTATGAAGAACAGAGAGAAAACATGCCACAATGTGGGAGTATTGTATAAGCAGCTTAGTGGAAAAAAATTATATGAGCCAACAAGGCCATGTTAAAAAAAAACAAAAAAAACAAAAGCAACTGCAGCACCAAAGAATCACTTCTGAGACACCCTGCCAGTTAAACCAGAGAGGGTAAACCAAACAAAAGTCATAGATTGTCCACTGGTGTGCATATGTGTGCCTCTGCATTTGCAAGTACATCCCCGGAGAACGACTCTTATGCTTCACACACACTGCTTTGCCAAATTGATGGATCTATTGGAAATCCTCCAGTGAGCCTGAAAACATGTACAGCTCTAAAAGACAGCAGCTGAAGAACAGAAAAAGCTGAAAGAACAAGAAGAAGCTCATGGCAGGTGCCACGTTGAAGTTTATTTAGATTACTTCTTTCTTTCTTCCTTTCTTTTGATTACTAATTTCTAAACAGTTCTCATGTAAAACAACTAATTTATTGCATCAAGTTTGTTGTGAGAAAAGTAAGTAAAAACTAGTACTGAATACAAGAGTTTCAAGCTGCTGGCAGCTCGAAGCAGAAGCCGACCACTTTGACTCTCTCATATGTAGATATGCCTTTGTTTATATGTGAGTACGATTAAGTCCTAATAGCCAATTTCTAGTGCCAGATGGGGATGATTATATTTTGTTAGTACTGTATCACTTCTTGAATGAGATTGAGAATGAGATGAAGACTTTTTTTTCCTTGCAATTTGTAGGGAATATTAAATGTAATTTGCATGAATGTTGGTCTATGGCGTCTCTGGTGATACATAATGGGGGGCAGAAGATTGAGAATCACAGCAAAGACAATCAGATTTATCTGCAAAAGAAAGGTGTATTGGTTTTCGCTTGCATACAGAAAACAAATGTACTTTGGAGATTTCCACTGATATTTTCACAGCTTGCCGTTATGTCACCGGTTCAGAAGGAGAGAGCCCAACAGAGAAAAAGGGCAGTGGATGTCACATTTCTGCCAGTAATGCTTTCTACACGAGACTGATGGCTTTGTGAAACATTCCCTCAGCCTGTCTGACCTCAGCCTATAGCTGCCTTTCATCCTAGTTGTCAAGGTGTGAGCTCCATGGCACAACAGTGCCTCTATGATCTCTAAACCACCGAGACAAAAGATGGAACAAACTTATAGATTTTTTTTTTGCCACTGTTTTCTCATAACAGCTGAATATATAAAGCACTGTAAGGAGGGAGACAGAAGACAAACAGCAATGAAAAGTGAAAAAAATATATATATACTGGCCTTCTTATCTGACTTATCCTCTAGAGTCTCTGCACATGTGGCCTATCTTGGAGTATTACAGTTTCTAGGCAACCAACACAACAGTTCTGTAAGTCAAGCTGAAATTGCATAAAACACTTTTTATTCAGCTCTCTTCTTCCCCCATTTTAAATTGCAATAAGCAGAGCATTTCTGATTGATTACACAATGTCCAGTTCTCCAGAGACAAAAGAGAGCACAAATACGATCAGAAGTGCCTCTCTACTACAGCCAACAGATATTGAGATATGTACGTCTTTACTGAGAAGTTTTAGAATTTCAGGTGTATGTGTGTATATTGTGCAATGATATCTCATAATATTAAAATGCCAAAAGTGAGGTCTTTCTTGAGAAATGCTCTCAAATTGTTGTGTAAGGGTGTGTCGACACCCGACACATTTGGTCCACTTTAAATGGACCGGAGTTCGTTTCCCCAGTTGGTCTGGAGTTTTGTGCAAGTGTCAATAGACTCAAGTGGATCCTGGTGTGAGCCAGACTAAGACCCACTTTGACTAAGACCCACTTTTCGAGATGGTCTCGGCCAGCTTGCGAACAAATTCTGTTGCGATTTGCTTCTGGTATGAGTTCCAAACTAAACACAGGAAATGTATGTCTGTTTGGACTTCGCGAGCCACCATTGCTGGCCATTATAGTATAAGTAAGCCCTTCAGTGTTGCTAACGCTACTGAAAATACTGAAATCGTACTCGGTGCACTGTTTTCTGCTTAGCCATGTATATCCTATATACAAATTAGGTTATAATTTAGTTCAGTCTGAACTATCACGTGTTTTCAACTAGATAAGAAAAACACTGATGTAAAATATTACATCTTTGTAGTGTATGAGTGCTTTGAATTAAATGTTATATATTTATGACAATTACAATAAAGAACTGAAGTGAAATGAGGGCCACATGTTAAGATATTGTCTATTTTTCCATTGGTTGGTAACATCCAAGTGTAAATAAGATTTCAAACCGATGTAATATGCTTCAAAGCTAGCTCTATCAAATATTCAGATTTTACTGCCATCTGATTTCAGCTGGTTTTCAATTTTGAATTTCCAATTATTTAACTTTCATCATTGTTTCATATAGAGAAACTTGTGTTCTGTTGTTTCCTTAATACAGATTGTGGAGCCTCTCCTTGCAATGAATAATAGCTGGACCCTTTTTTAAACTATTTTATATGTTTTGGCTTGATAAATATTTGCAATGACAATGATGTGCTTAACCACTTCTTCAAGAATTGCCTGAATCTGTCTCAGAGCTATTGATCCAAGCTATGTGTAAACAGCCGCATTTTACCTGAGAGGATGAAAAGACGGCGCTGAAACAGAGAAGCACCGAGTTGCAAGCAGGTTCTTCCCCATCTCTAACCATCAGCAGGGAGCCGTCATAAATAAACTGTGTGATAGTTCATACAGAAGCCACCTACTGTGGCCCCCACGCACGCACACACACACGCAGACACACGAACACAGCCGTGATCACAGCACTCCCTTAAGGTAGGAGTCTCCTGGGAGAACGTGTGTGTTCTATTGCAACATCCTTCCTGTTTTCGTCCTTCTTCACCCCGTTCTGTTCTTGCCCCCCCACCCCTTCTCTTCAACTTGTGCTCACTCAGGAGTTTGTCTCTCCTCCCTTTTCATATTCACTCTACCTCCTTATTAACTGTTTCCTTATCTAAATCTCACTCTCCCCTTCTGCGTTTTCAATGCCCTCAGGCTACTTTCTCTTGCAGAGGCAGATATATTTAGAGTCTGACAGGCAGAGAAAAGCCTATGGAGATCGATGTGTGCAGCGTGCCTCTCTGAGCTGTCACATGACATGATGGAGAGTTTAGCTTATCTTTAGTACAGCAGCAGCTGTTTTTTCCGTATGTCTGAAGTTCTTTGGGCCCTTGGAATTGGACCAATATGCTACCGGTGAGCAGATTGCTGTAAAACCTCAGCATACTTCCTGTCACCTTGACTTAGCTGGACATCAATTCACACATACACATTTAAAGGATATATATCCCATGACATGTTAATAGCGAGGTCTATGCATTTGTGACTCTTTCGATTTGCAGACAAGCATGACCGTGAAAAACAACAACAATATACTCCTCAGATTCATTTAATCAAAAAAAGGTCATATATTAAATTTGGATTTGATTTAGCAGCAAATGCATTCTTATTTTGTTTAGCCAAGCTTTTGCTAAGGGCCGCAATTAATCTCTGGATAATAAAGGAGGCGGTAAACAGTGTTAATAGATGGAATCAAACTTACTTAACTCGGCTTATTGCCACCATATTGCCTGCTTTATTGGATCAGTCTGACACACCCTTGTTTACTCACATTACAGGAAGACACACATCTGTTTGTTTTGTCGTTTAATCTAGCATATTTGATTTCGCCTCCTTAACATGATTACACATAAATAACCTGTCTGTAGCAGAATCATCTGCTTCCATATACTGAGCTCGATGCAAACATGTGGACACAAGCACACAACCACAAGGTAATGGTATCCACAGGGAGAGTTTAACGCTCGTTTTCTCAGGCTAGAAAGACAAACAAATGCTATTGTAACATGTGAGCGGATTTAGACAATTTTGCTCTTTAGCTGTACCAAATAGATGAGCAAGTACTGTATCCAGACTGACTCCATATTCCAAGGATTCTACAGTTTGCATATAACAGAGGTTGATATCCTCTGCATGAATTTAGCTGAGGGAATGGGATGTGGTTCACCTCCAGACATACAGCAATGTACGTTGTTGATTAGGTGGCTAAATGTCCCCTTCTGTCTCAGTCCACAGAATATGTCCTCAGGGATGATAGATGGTATATTTGCCTAATCTCTTTCCCATAATTAAATCATAAACACAGAACTATGTTCCCAGTTCTTCTGTGAGTGGTTCATATGTTCTTGATTTAATTTTGGTGGACTGGCCATTCGTGGGAAGGCTTACCAGTGTTCCACGTTCTCTCTATTTGTGGATTAGTGGGTCTCACATTGGTTCTCTGGTGACGAAAAAGGCTTTATAATCTTTTCCAAACTGATGAATCCCATTGATTTTCATGTATTTGAACTTTTTTTGATCAGTTCATGATGTGTTCCATTTTGAGATCTTTTCACCTGATTATTGTTGTCAGGCAGGTTCGGTTAAAGTTGTGTTTGATTTTGTGGGTGTGGCAGGAGTTAGGTCTGAGCAAGGTTAAACAGCCAAAAAAAAGTTCATCATGGGTCATAAAAATGTTACGTAGAGAGTAATAATTTAGTTTCCATATATCCAGTTTTGTTTGGGCAGTTATTTACCTTTAAAATAATAATCTCATCCCATAAATTATTTTATTTTATTTACTCGGGCTATGTTTGTCTTGTGTTCAAATTTATTTGATGTTCTGAAACAGCATACCTACACAATGGAGACACCTGTGACAACAAGACAGTACTGGTGATTATAGCTATGATTACTGTCACCAAATACAGCTGAAACCAGATGTTTACGAATACAGAATAAAAAGACAAGGAACCTTCTTCTTAACATCTGGCTTTATATCTATGAAAACTATGCAACATTGAAAACTGCTACTATGTGTATTTTTTATGTATGTTACGTAAAGATTTTTTTTACACTGTATATTTAAAATGTTTAAATAAAAACAGAATTTTTTTGAGAAACTATTTCAACCAAATTGTTAAAACTCATAGCATTCTGTATACAGTATTTAGTCTTCTACTAATTGCATATCATCATTTGTCCATTTAAGCTTACTGTGACTAAGAGGAAAGTGATTAAAGCTTGGCCAGTTCTAAATCACCAACTAGAGAAAAAAAAAACATGATATATCATTTGAGTTTATATGAGTTCCTCTGTTGGTCTTTGATCCTAAAACTGGGAGCAAAATGGTAATGTCCCTTACAAAAAAAGATGTTTTACCATGGACACAATCTGGAGTTAGTATATTAGGGGTGGAGGTTCAGTGACAGTGACCTGGAAATTTTAATGTCAAGACATTTCCTTTTCCAGCTCTTCTGTCACTTGACTTTGCAGCTGTTCCTTAAGAAAGGTCACTACATGCACAGCCACACAAAAAAACAAGAGTTCGCAATTTTGTAAAAATACACCCGTTCTTGCTCATTCACATGCACACAGCACACATATATACAGCTTGTGCACAGTACCAGGGCAGCCCATCACAGAATTGGTCTTATTCACAAATGAATACCTAAAGTACCTAATGTCGCACATCCATACTGAATCAAAATCAGCTGCTGCTGTGCTGCATGCAGAGCAGAGAAACCTCAACTTATCTTGTCACCTGGTTGGAGTGGTTAAATATATCTTTTTAAATAGTCAGGCCACTGTTAGTTAAAACAGAATGCTTAGAGGAATGTATGTTTAATGTCCTGAGACATTAAACATATGTTTTCAATTCAAATTTTTGAAAACACATGTAATTGAATTTAGATTTTCAAGAGTTTGGTAAGCATTTTTATAGGCATATGACAATGCAACATGCTAGACCAATCTATAAGGTCAATAGTAGAAACTTAACAAATTAATTAATGTTCATGTGGGCAATATAGTGTTGCTCACCATCTATTTTATTGCTTACACCTCATTTATGCTCATTTATGCAAACATTTTATAATGGCAGACAGTAAATGCGTGTATGTGTTAAGACACATTTAATTAAGAGTGTGCAGAATTAAGTGTGCAGAACTTCAAGTGAAGCATTGAACTGAGGAAGAAAGTTAAATTTAAATAAATTAGCCAGAGCTATAGATGACAAGCTTGGAGTTGAATTCATGATTTTAATATTTCATTGTGTAAACATAAACGATGAAATTGAACTGCATTTACCCTCAGACAATAATATAACACACCCACAAAATAAATAAAATAAAAATAAAAGGAAGTGAAAACCTCACTAGAATGTAAATAATACATTTCCTCAGTTTTCGCTTGTAATTTTGTCCAGTAAAACTATTAATCTATAATAAATAGACAGGTCCATATAAAGATATAATCCATGTGTCTGTCTCATATTTGTATGGCATTAAAAGGACCTGGAACTTTAGTTTTTCCACTGAAAGCTCTGGTTTGCACAATAAATGCCACGTGGGTGAAGCTTTATGGATGATGCTCTGATGTCCCATTCTCCTGAAGGCAGCACAGAGCTGCACCACCAGAAACTGACAAACACTGAAGAGAAGAAGAGCTATGATTAATGTAGTTACAGTTCTATCCATGTTTTAATGTTGCAGAGCTCAGTCGTTTTGCAAATAGTTCAAAGTTTAAACTGGCATGTTGTACATCTTTTATCTGGTCATTTTGTGCAAGATTGAACAACTAAAAAATGACACAGAATAAGATTGGCTGCTGCAAGGCCTACCAATTTTAACTTGAATGTTCATTGCATTTTTTGTAGACGCCTGTGAAAATAATTTCTATTCCCATGACTTTTTTGTTCTCTGCTAAATTATTTTTGATGATAAATTCAGAAACAAGCATAAAAATCAAAACATCTACAATAGTGACAGTAATATTCATAATAAAATAATAGTCAGTGCAAAGTACCCTATAAATTCTTTGGTGGGGGGCGGTGAGTGACCTGGATAAAGTCTAGGGGGGGCACTGGGCCAAAAAAGGTTGAGAAACACTGTGCTAGAAAATATTAATGATGGTTTATTAGTGTTTAGATTGCTCAGACTGATCATCCTGGAGCTCTGAGCAAAACTTAAAGAGTGCGTTAATGGTATTGATGCAACTGCAGGCATCCTTCATTCGAGCCGCCCGCTTTGTGAATGTGCCTTTATGGACAGAAAATATTGTTCTGTAAATGTACAACGTATGCACATGATTCCACTATTTAGAATAAACGTCCACATTCCCACTCAAAGGACTCTCTGACATGCTGTCTGTCTTTAAAACCCATCTGAACGCGTTGCTGTTCAAATAGGCATTTGCTTTTTTTTTTTTTCTTTAAAATGTATCATTTTTATTTTTGTGAGGTGACCTCATGTTCCCTGAAAGCACCTTTTAAATAAAATATGTAATTATTACTATTATTATAAATACTTATACTGCTACAAACAAAGACATTGCCATGGTTATTGCTTCACGTGGTGGCAGACTTCCGGGTATTTATACTAATTTATGTATTTATGGGCGGCGACAGGGCGGACAAGCAGCTGCGCTCTATTTCCCGTAAATTGGGATTTTTAAAGGAAAGGTGTGCAGCCACGTGCGTGCACACGGCTTTATACATCCTTTTACGCATGAGGCCCCAGACATGTGGTGCACCACAAACGGCTTTGTTTTGTACATCATTTGTGCCCAGCATATTCTCCATCACAGCATCTCTTTTGCAAAGCAAATAGTTTTAATGACATGTCAGTGCAAAACTGCTCATCAAGTGCAGTGGTGATTGACCAGTTTGGACTCTTGCATGTCAGATTTGACCTTTCACCAAACACACAGTAGCCAGGTGAGTCCTCATCCCCACCAGTGAACTGGCAAGAGGCAGGCTACATGCAGGACATGTCGACCATTCATCACAAGGCAACACAGGACACATGCGCACGCACGCACGCACGCACGCACGCACGCACGCACACTTACACCAAGAGGCCATTTAGAGATTGCAAAAATGCTAACATGCATGTTTGTGGACTTTGGGAGGAGCACATGGAGTGACTCAAACACTTATAGTGTGGAAAAATATGTACAGTACAAAGTTGTAGCTATCCTGTCAGAGTAAAAATCATTTGTGCTTTTTTGTCCATTATGGCATTCTGTCATATTCATAAAATGTTGTCCTGTTTTGTTTTCCCTTAAATGCCCCCTAAAAACACCTAATTTAAATACTGGTAATTTATCAGTGCAGAAAAAAAGACAATTTGTTTGTCTGCAGTTCAAGAAGCAAATATCCCTCGGCAAAAGTGTTGTGAATTAGATAAAACTTCAGTGTGTCGCTGTTTGCGGAAAAATAATTTACCCTGTATGTTAATGAATTGTGCCTTCATTTTAACTTCATCACCTAATACGCTAAAGCCGTACAGGATATAGGCTTAATAAGGTCAGATAATAAAACACTGGAAAAACTTTATCTGATCTCAGTAAGTATTCAAATCCAAAGCCATCATTTAAATGTCACATCCTGTCTGTGAATAACTGCTGATCTCGTTGACCACTTTACGACCACCACTCACCCATCTTTAAATGGCTCCATCTGCCTGTATAATTTCACAAACCTCATATCATCTCAGATTGTTGTCTCAAATACAACAGTATTTGGTTTCAAATGTCCTGCACAGTGACCAAGGTACATCTGAGTACATCTGTGGTGTGACTGTAAAAAATGCATTATAATGCTCTGACTCCATAATCTGATTGCAAAGGCTTAATATATATATATATATATATATATATATATATATATATATATATATATATATATATATATATATATATATATATATATATGTTAGATAAAATATACCAAAACCCCTGGAGAAAGTTTCCTAAAGCATTGCTAAATCAGTGCCATGGAAATTTGAAGCAATCGCGAAAGTTAGGTAAGGATTTTTTTTTATTTTGCCAAGGTGTCATCATTGGATGAGCATAGGGAGATTTATTTTTATGCATCATAAAACAGAAGAGGGGGTAAGATGGGAAAAAAGAATGAAAAACAGATCACAGAGAAGGTCATCTAGAAAAAAATTGCACTTGGACTGCAAAAACAAAGTTAGGTGTATGCAGGCGCATGCACACCCAGAAAGAGAGTCCATAAACTTCTTCTATTTTAAACTTTAAAGAAATCCCCCCTGACCACAAGGAGCACATTTCAATTTCCACATAACACCAGAGGGGTATCTAAAACATGAATCTTCCCAACAAGAGAACTCAAATAAATATTGCTATTGGGTGATGGACACACCAGAATATATACGCATACTATGAAGCAGACGCACATAAACAAAATGCATACCGTCAAGCAGGTACTGCTGTTGGATGATGGACAGTCCAGGTATAGCCTATAAGTCAGCACAAGCCTTTTTGTTTCCTTCGCTTCTTCAAATGAATACTTAGGAAGTAGAAGTTATAGTGTGATCGATGCCTGGGGGGTAACAAATGCCTTTCCGCAGACAAATCTTCAAGAGGATACGCACGTCCTGCCACCAACCTGTAATCTCTCGACAATTTTTTTCAGTTAGAGGCGACAGGAGATTTTCAGGAAAAAATTCCAAACATTACTAGTTTTTTTTTTTTTTTTTACTCTTCAGAGGTCAAATCCCCATAAGATGCAGAGGTGTGTGGGTGTAATGCTTCCCTCGGCATCAAGTGCTTTCTCAAATTCAAACATACGGATTGTCCAATATTTACAGGGGATTTTCCATTTTGTGGCTTTATTCTTCCTGTTACAGAGCATGTTGAGGAAGGGAGGCTTTTATCCTTGGTAAAGAGGAACACATAGCGTCTAGAAAATGCCTTGCCTCCTCCCCTTGATAGTGAGACTTTGATCAAAAATGTGTCATAGCATTTTGCTTGAGCTGAATTATTCAAAGGTCAGTGAACAAAGCCGTGTTTGTGCTGGGCTGCCTTACAAAGGGTAGAATGATGGTAAATTGGCAAAGTGTTCACTGTGTCTCTGTGGGGAGCTGACCGCTGAGCCTCCCCCTCAAGGGACCATTTGGCATCAAACAGTGCAAGCTCCCTGTGATTGTTGCTGCTTCAGTCACGGCTAGGCTGTTACTTTCAAACCATCACCTTTATAACCCTTTCTGTTTAGAACATTATGTTGCTGCAGCTTTCAAGCACATAAAGAGATAAGACTACTAATTGAAAATATCTGGTATTGTTGGGTTATTCCCCAAACTGAGACTGGATGAGTGTACAAACATATTAATACCCCTGGGAAATTTCACTTTGCAAAAACAAGTTGTGAAGTGGGAGAAAGTTAGTATGTCAAATTTAATCATAAAAAAAAAAAAATACTTGAAAGTGTGCGGTGTGTTGGTATTCAGCCTCCCTTTCTCTGATAACTCCAAAATAAAACGTAACGCAATCAAATGTCTTTGTAGGTCAAACATATTTGTATTTAATTCAATCTCAATATCAACACCGGTGCTCCCTAAATTTGCAGGGGGTTAGAAGATGTTCTGTTAATACACTGGGCAGCTCACCTATGGAAGAACGTGTTGTGGTTTGATGAAACAAAAACTGAACTGTCTGCTCAACATATGACGTGAAATATGTGGTAGGAAACTAAAACTATATATAGCCCCGATGACATCACATTTATAGTGAAACATGGTGTTGGCAGCACTATGCTCAGTGGAGGCTTTGTTCAGCAGCTTATCAGATTTGATGAAAATATGGATGGCACAAAATGCAGAGCAACCCAGAAAGACAACCTGGCACAAGCAGGAAAAGACTTGAGTAGGAATTCACCTTCTAACAAGATAGCCAGTGTTAAAATACAACACAACTGTTCAAAGCTACACATATTTATTTATTTATTTAGATTTTGACTGTGTCATTACAGCCCAAATTCGATACAAAATCTTTGGCAAAACTTGACAGTTGCTGTTCTGTCAGTTCTCATCCAGTTTGACTGGGCTTTGAGATCTTTTGCAAAATAGAAAGAGCAAAATCATGTGCAGAAATGGTTTACAAATTCTCCAAATATGTGCAGCTACAATTTGTAGCAAAAATGGTTCTACAAAAGATTGACTCAAATAGCAAATAAGGCATCCATGCCACACTATTATTTTTTTTATCTTAAAAAGCCTGTTAATCATCATTCAGTTTCTTTCCGAATTATGAATTTGAAGGCATTTACAATTATTATTCTAAAGGAATTCAAGTCCAACATCATATATTTCTTGCATCATTGTTCAACAAGAGTTCTCCACTCTAATTATTGAAGTATCCCCTTAGCAACAGCTAAAACCTATTCTGATTTCTCTGTGAGTAGGCCAGTGGAGAGGGTAAGAACAAGCTACAGAGTGGGGGAGGAAAGTAAAGAGATATCAGGGAAGAAGTAGGAGAAAATTGGTAACCTTGAGGGTTTGTGTAACTTGTGTACTGTATGCATAACAGCCTTCATTACACTTGAGCAGCTTCCATTATTCATGGCGTGTTCCTTAAGAAAAACTCAAGTAGGTGTTTGAGTGTGGGGGTTGCGGATTCATATTTATTAAAAATGCAACCGCCACATATACACAAAAGTACTGCCAAGAAAGACAGGCAGGGATGTGCGGCAGAGCTTGTGGGCAACGTTACATGCAGGTTTACAACAGGACTTTGCCTCACAGTAAATGCTGCCTTTGATGTAGAAATGCACAAAGCAAACCTGGATGGGAATGATGTTTGTGAAATACATTTTGCAAAGGACACGCAACTTGTATGTTTAGTTCTTTGAAAGAATATTTATACAATTTGATTCCTACCCTCCTTACCCCTCCCCAGTACCACCACTGGCAGAGTACTTTATTGATATTTTAGTGGATAATTGTTTTAACAGGAAAAAAAAAGCGATATGTGGTTTTCTGAAATTTTCCCAAACATAAATCTAAAAAAGTGTTGCATGCATTTTTATTCAGCTCCTGTGATTCAGTACATTGTAAAAACTTCCTTCACTTTCAACTACAACAAAATGTATTTTGGGGAATGTCTCAAGCTGTCATCTGTCGAGAGACTAAAATTTTTTGCCCACTCTTCTTTGCATAATAGCTCAAGCTCAGCCAAATTAGATTAAGAGCATCTCCATAGATTCTCAATTAAAATCAGCTCTTTTGGAGCCTGTAGCAGGTTCTCTTCCAGATATAACTTGTATTTAGTTCCATCCATCTTCGATAAACTCAAATCAGTTTCCCTGTCCCCAATGGAGAACAGCATTTTTTTTGTCAATACGTTGCAAACCTTGTGTGTGTTTTTTCTCATTTTTTTTGAAAATATATTAATCCAAAAAGCTAAATTAGAATTGTGGTTCCTTACTTTAAAAATTTCAACAAATGTCCTTTATTTGTCAAGATCTTGGGTTGTCTTTGGTTTTTCTGGGGTTTGCAGTTTTGTTAATTTGTTCTCATGTGTTCTAGAAAACAAATAAACAAAGACCAACCTTGTTTTTGGTTTTTAGTTGAATCTATTCTTAGTAATTTCAGTTTGTGTTTTTTTTTTTCTTCTTGTGCTTAGGTATTCTTCTCCGGATTAGTTGTTATCCAATTAGTTGTTATTCTCCATATTTCTGTAAATTTGGTTTAATTATTTCTTTGTTAAAAAAAATCCTAAATTTAACATCTGTATTTAGGCCCAATCAACCCACTGAAGTATGAGAATAATACTCATTATTAAAACAAGCCAATTTGCTTTTGTGGTTCAAAATAAATTTAGTTTAGCTGAGCAGAAACATTTACTTGAGGAACCTTTTGGAAAAAAAGATGTTTTAGGAGTGATTTTACTACACTGTGATTTTACTTTTCCTCGGGTAATATTATTCCAAAGTAAAACTCCTCTTACTTGAGTAAAATCGATGTGCACTAACCCTATGAGTTAGTGCACATAGGGTTTAGGAGAGCAATTTTGTTAAACAATTTCAATGGAGATGATGTGCAAGTATGCCGATAACCCAAATATATGACAGGAAAGAATTACACATCTGAAGGTTAACGCTCACGGCCTATTTAATCAAAACTAGTTCTTGACTGCTGGAGCTGAAAATCCAGCTTAAGCATATAAGCAAACTTGTTCTTCTGCATTCTGAAGTCACTGCACACCTGTCCAGCTTTTTAAAATGTTTATTTAATATCTATTCTTTAACGTTTCATTCACCTTTAAAATATTAAATGATATACCCTTGATTTTTGTTTCACTAACAAAATTCACTACTATTTATTTAGAGGCTAATCTGTGAGTAGCTTTCTTTACATGAATCAGTCAGGCAAAAATTATGTAAGACATGAATAATTCTTAATATTAGTTAGTATTTCTTCTGTCAAACAAAAGGAATAAAACGCTGTATTCAATTAAAAAAGACACATTTGAGCTCCTCTGGGTCATTCTGAACAAACTGAAGTGAAACTAATTCCTATTCAATTGTTACCATCAAGTGAAGCAAATAAATAGAAATGGTGAGTTGTTTGCTTTTTTGTGCCCCAAATTCAAATTAAAATTGACCTCAACAGGCTCCTATTATTGCTGTACGCCTCTGTAAGCATGAGTGTGATGAGCAAAGAACGGCGATTTATTTTCTGGAGGACAAGAGAAAGGACCAATCATATGACAACAACAAAAAAAACAAACTGTATATGTTTCAAAAAGATCACTCTCTTTAACTGTTATGCTCCCCACCAGGCTTCCTGTTGAGCTTTGCTTTCACCCTTTCTTCCCTCCCTTCTCCCTTCCTGTCTTTCTCAGCTTTTGCAAAGGTGTAAATTGGACACAGATAATTTAACATTACTATCCTGGGAGCAAGTGCCATCTGGTAAACGTCCGCCCCCGACATCAAGTGCATTGCACAGGCATCCAAACGTCAGAGTGAACCATCATGCAGTTGTGAGTGAGTGAGGACTTGGTCCTTTACAACAACAATTTTAATTTGTCTTTATTTACACGGAAACTTAAGTAATGTTTACCAAATGCATCACTACTGAAACTTGAAAGCATTTTAATTTTATCAGTTAAAAATAACAATAGTTTTTTCTTTAGAGCTAGACACTTAGCTGTCATTTTTATTACCTGCTATGAGGCTCTTACTGTATGATAACCTTTACCTGAAAATACTTGGCTTATTTGGCATCAGTTTTTACACAAAACTGTAAAACAAAATGTAGAGCATTATTTATTCGTTTTTATTTAAAACCACAAAATAACAATTATTAATACTGCTGCTCAATAATATATTTATCACAGGTAATGTTCTATTTCACATTTATGTTATTTTGATATGTACCGTACATAGAGGACTGTTCTCAATATGTTTCTTTTAGCTGAAGACTTAAAGACTCACGAATTACATTCTAGTTTAGTCACCAAAAGCATGATTATATATAAAGTCTTAGTTACAGCACTTGTAAGTTATTAATTATTTTTTTCATATTTAAAATCTATTTAGGTGGTTAAAGGAACAATCATAGAGAAAGAGCACATAGATTTTTTTAGCGGTTTTCATATAATTGTGCTTATTATGTGAATGTTATCCCCTTTTGCATGCTGAATTTTTTTTAGAATAGTACTAATTGCCTAACAAGCTAATAATAGCTAATAATTAGTGAAGTTAGCTGCTTAGCAATCATGCTGGTTGAACCTTGCCAATTGTAGTTTTAAAGCTGTGTTGCCTTAATAAGACTGATTGGTGGTGTGACTTTACTTTCCACACCATGACTGTCCTTGACAAATTTGTCTTTGCCATAAGTTTTCAGCTAACTGGCAATCTGCACAGGTGGGGCTGGGGGCTTTATAACACTCTGTGCTCCCTTCAGGTCTTTTTCTTAAATGTTCTCTAAAAGTCTTATGAACTGTACAAATGAAAAACTGGAACAGTTATAACACTGACACATTTCAAAATCCTTGTGAATCTTGATTTTTGAAGCAGGACCATGCCAACCTGTTATCCATTTATGTGGTTTTGCATCTTTTCTCCTCAATCCTGATGGATCATACATACAGACATACATACATACAACACAATGAGCGCATTCCATGAGATTCCTAACATAAACCCAGTAATTTACTAGGGCTTGTTATGATCCACACATATAATGAGACAAAATGCCTGCATAAATTTTTGAAAAGTGTTAATGGTCCTCTTTCCTGCTCACTTGTCCTGCAACACACACAGCTGATTAGCAGTTGGCATTTCATCTTGGCCGTGTTCACAATGAGCAAAGCAACATTACAATCTCAAAGATGCTCTCCTCGCCCGGCTAATGGTCAGAACACAATGGCTGCTCAACCACTTGATGGATCATTGAAGGATTATGTGTTATTTGGCATTGTGCCTTTATGGTCACTTCACTTGTGTGGGTGTGTGAATGCGTGTGCATTTGCTTATGAATGTGTGTGAAACAGGGAGGCAAAGGCACTCCTTATCCTGTGGCTGTGGACTCCCACAGACCTTTTAATGCAAGCAGTACTGCCAAGGACCCGCAATGTCATATCCATCAGAGCCGATTTTCTGTCAGGGCCAGACAAAGGTGTTGACATCTCAACACCACACAGTGAGTGAGGAGACCATTGAAATGTCAGTTACCTGACACACACCCATGCTCTCGAAGATGGGCGGTAGCCGGTGATTGTCAGTTGGTAACTCAGGAAAAAGGCCACTGCATATATGAAGCTGAGGAGGAGCACTCCACTGAGACTCGATGAATGTGTTTTTTTTTATCTGCTCAAGCGAGTGTTCAGTTGGTACAATCGCACCTGTCAACCGTGGCAAATCAGAGCTCATCAAAATTATTTAAATTATTTATGTCAAGGTTTAAAATGAATTTTCAACATTTCAAAGGTGCATTGCAGGAAAATCAGAAAAAGTTGCACTTATCAGACGGTATTACAAAGACAACCCTAAAATCATCAAAAAGTAGGGTACAAAGAAAGAAAGAAAGAAAGAAAGAAAGAAAGAAGGGTACAAAGAAAGAAAGAAAGAAAGAAAGAAAGAAAGAAAGAAAGAAAGATCAGGTTGACTGCTTTAAGACACTGGGTCTTACATATTAAGTTTGTACATATTTTTCTGCTCAGTACTGGGTTTCCATACAAATCCACACATGGAAAACCCTTCTCAAATTCTAATCCTATACAACTATATCAAATTTGAATCTGGAATTTATGTTTGGTTTTCAAAAAAAAAATACATAGAAAATAATTAATTTGATTTCAACCATTATCTGGTTTTAAAGAAAATGTCTGAATCATGACATATATTCAGTTTCACTGGCACCATGTGGAGATTGGCCATCTAAACGGAGAAGCATTCTCTCTTTGTACTCCCTTTTACAGTAAGAAGTCTCACTGCTACAATCCAAAGTGGCTGCAAGACAGATTGAGCTCCTTGACTGATTCTTAAAAGGGACAGCTGTCAAGGTGAGAGGATATGAAAGCCTCAACTATACAAATCCTAAGCCTTTTTTCCAAGTGGTCAAAAATGGAAGCGGACATTGCTGAGTATTTGGTTGTCATCAAGGGCAAAGATTAACATATCAGTCTGGTCTGCTTAAACTGAAGGACATTTTCTTCCTTTTGCCATCCACAACTCATACCAGTAATGGATAAAATAAACTGTCTGTGTATAATGGATACACCAAGAATTACAACCTGGAACAAACTGTATAACTATAGTAAGTTGGGTTATAATAACTGAGACTCTAAATATATAAAAACTAATGAATAGGCCTGTAAACTGTACTTAAAAAAACGTGTGGTTAAATGCAAAATTATAATTGCTCAGAGTCTTGTCTGGATACGGAACATGAAAATAGAATAGTAAAGCAAATCCTGTTAGAATTATACAAGACTTTTAAGCTGCACAATACATTGACCTGCAAACACTATATAAGATCAATATGTGCAATATCAAAATTGCAAAAGACTGCTTAGATGCAATAATTTGTAGGTTATGATGTTTCAGATGCCATGCACTTAAACTATGCTTGAAAATAATATTTATTTATGCTTAGAGCTGATATAGATCTTAGAGGCCAGACAGACTAGCATAGACATCATAATGATCATAAACAACTGGGATTGAAGGGTCTGCAACCATTAGAGTTAGGTGATCATGCAGAGATGGAATGGTGGATATACTGAACATAGCATATTGTACATTGAGGAGCAAAAAAGAAACCTCACAGAAGACCTGCTAAAGAATAACATCCATAGGGTTAGGCTTGCTTTTGAAAAAGGTTTCCTTCATGGAATACTCTTTTTCAACATTCTTGAAATTGAGCACATAAAGATCCCAAAGGAACTTTTTGTCCGCAAACCAGGTGATGAAACCAGTGACCTATACCAAAAGCAAGTTCAAATGTATAACTAATGAGAAGGGAGACTTGTCGTCAACCTGCATCTACTTGATAAAGATCGCTTTAACAAGTCTGGCAAAAACATCTTGCAGTATCTGACCCCCTGCTGCAGATCACTCACGCAAAGGGAACACCCGTGGACTTCAAAAGACCCCTGAAAAATGTTGTAGTCAAAGCTTGGCATTTAGTCAACTGACAACAGCGGCAGGTGATTGACTAGAACATCTCTGTGCAAAGCAGCTGACCTTTCAATAATCTGTCCACAAGTTGTTTAATTCACTCATTAACTGCTCTCCACTAAATTTGGGTTGTGTTGTTTTTTGATATAACTAAGAGTTCTTGAAATGTTATTGCTGTAAACAATTTAAAACTCTTCCTAGAAATAGTTGTGCTTTAGTTTTGTCACCGCTTGACATTTAGGAGGTTTGCTTAGTTAAAGACTGACCTGCACAAATTACATTGTTCATCACATAATGGAATTTATATGTTGAAGAATCTGATGCTAGTCTATATTTTGTCAAAAGTAACAGTCTCCCAGTCAGACAATTGGTCTCACTATGGAGTAACTAAGACACTATAACACACTAGCAAGATTACCAGTATTTTAATTAACAGCAGAATGCCTTCCTTTAAAATGGAGACCTGGCAGTTCTGTTTTGACATTATTGCCACACTGCTGCACTTTCTGCCTTTTATAATTTCTGAATCATTATATGAGTTTCAAAAACATTTTTTTTACTGTATCCATAGTGGTCACTGCACCTCTGTTTGGCCTCTACATGAAACTACAAAGCTTTGTTATCCAATCTCAGCAAACTGTTCCCACACTTCCAACAACTCACTGTTCACCATTTGCTAAAAAAAATGAGATTATAGCTTGTCAAGCTGACATTTATTGGACATAGCAGAGCTCTGTTTGAAACATGACTATCTTATTGCACTTCTTCAGTCCCTGATTCAAATACACCAACGTCCCAACTGTTATTCAAGCTATATTTGTCTCCAATTTAATAGAGCAGCTTCTTTCACTGTAGAATGTTGGAGTAAGTCATCCCACCCCAAAAGTGCCTTCAAGGCAATCTCTGTCTTTCACTGCAAAATGAAATGAATTTCACCAAGACATATATTTTTTCTGTTCCTCTTGATTCATGGACACAGACTATTTTTTTTAGCCACATCTTGCAAAGCTTCTTTATTTAGCTTTAGTTTCTATGTTTTTTTTAGAACATTTCTTCAACTATGTTATTTGAGTGTAACACAATTAATGTGCTCCTTTATTCCAGAAGTTATTACTCCTGGCCTCCTTTTGATAAAGAAGCAACAAGACTTGGCTACGTTTAAGAGAAAAGGGAACACAGTCTTTGTCTCCTAAAATAAAAATACATGCAGGCAAAATAATAAAATCAAGCCGAAGTTACTTCGATTGTAAAGAAAAAAAGAAAGTCACCAGTACTGAACACCTAACCCATTTCCTTTGAAGGAAAATCACTAAGACTCTGTGTTGACATTTAATATACTGTTGTCCTCAACGAAGGACATCCAGAGGCCATGATCAAATAACTTTTCCTATTTTAATGGGTAGTAGGAGCCTCTTACATCAGCACACCTCCACTTAGATCCATCAGCATACTTCCACTTAGACCTGCCTGTTAGTCTCAGTTGGTTGCTCTTTCCTCCCAAAGGAAAAACACCATAAAACAGGAGGAACCTTTAGGGGCAATACAACCATGCATGTGCATCCATGCATGCTAAACACACACACAAGTACAAACAGACATAAAGAGAGAGAGGCTCAAAAAACTATTTTTGTCTGAATGAGAGCAGGGTGACTCAGGTGAGGATTTCATTCAATGCCATCGATTTAAATAATGCAAAATAAAAATGTTTTGTAATATTAGTCACTGTTTTCTTATACAAATGTAGTGGTTTGTCTGAAAACATTCTCATAAACCTTGGGGTTGCATTTAATAGGGTTTAGGAAACAGACTAAAACATCCAGAGTACTAAATGTAACAAGCTGTACAAGAAAATCCTGTCCGCCACAAGACAGAACTTGTAATTGTTGCTGGTTAGTAACAAAGCAGTAGAAACAAATATTCTTGTTAGACAAACTTGAACAACAGTTTGACTTTGCTTTGGCCAGCACTGGTGTTGATTACTCTTTTGCAATAAAATGTTAACTGTGAAATACAGATACGGCATTAATTACAGAATGATAGTTGTCATTGTTGATTCCTTCCACTGTGTTGAACAAAAGTGTTTAATATAATTTTAGAGAGTGATCTAAATGTCAGACACGTCAGACTTGAGATGCCTTCTTGACTCTGCGCGGTGTTTCAAGAGCACAGAAACAACGCTCCAACATTGAGCACTCTGAGAAGGCGCTAAGAGCAGGAAGTTGTTAGGTTCTGGCTAAATTTGAGGTTGAGGTATATATTTAAACAAATCTCTAGGAGGGGACGAGATCAACGGGGATACTGGACAAGTTGGGCATAAGACTATGCTATGCTTTACATCAGGGGTCCCCAAACTTTTTCCTGTGAGGGCCACATAACTTTTCCATTCTCTGATGGGGGGCCGGAGTCAGTTTGTAACAGGAAAAGTGTGACGATTGCAGGAGTGCCTAAATGTAAAAATGTATTGTTTTCCAGAAAGCACAATCTAATAACCCTCTCTGGGTTCTTCACAGAAAAAATCCTGGAAATAAATAAAACGCTATTTATTAAATAAATACCGTATTTTCCGGACTATAAGCCGCAACCCGAAAGTAAAAAAAAAAAACACACAAAAAAAAACAGTAAACACGCACATATAAGCTGCAGATATCTCTGCCGCTCCAGGTTTTCCACAGCGATGCAGCAGCAGCAGAGGGAGGCGGACACCCAAAATCTGAGTCATAGCAGGTCAATTGAATATCACATTTATTACGGTTGAAAAAGAAAAAGTTGCCAAGTTTAGATTTAACTGAACTGATTACGGTAGTTTCCGAACGGTAACAGTAAAAGTGCTGATCCTTCGTGTCTGCTACTAGCATGTGCTAAATGCTTCTTTAGATTTCAACAGCAGTTTGTATCCATTATTATTGCACTAATAATGGATTATTGCACTACTGCCATCTACTGGATCCTAATATCTATACCTCAATGATCCCAGTATTATTTAAAAAAACGAAAAATCTTCTTTTTCCCCTCAATGTTATTTAACTGATCAACAACATTCTCAAATTTCAATTCCCTATTAAAACCTAATTCCGTTTCAATGGGAGCTTTCCTCTTTTATTTCCTATTTTGACTTCCAATGATTCACTTCCTGCTAAAGAGCCCCCTGGTGGTTGAAGAAAAATCCACAAATAAGCGGCTTATAGTCCAGAAAATATGGTATATGAAAAAAAATCTAAATGCTCTCTGGTATTGTTCAGGTTGCGGGACCAAATGTGGAGGCGGGCCGGAGTCGGCCCGCGGGCCTTAGTTTGGGAACCACTGCTTTATATAGTCCTATTTTTATTATGTTATTATGATTATGATGATTCACAAGTCAATATTTTTGGTGTCCCCAAAGCACCTGGTACCCTACATCCAGTGCGTCATGCACGTGGGTGGAGCTATGTCTCCTGGTATAGAGTGTCCGCTGACATTTGCATATTTACACAATGTGATTGCATAGCATCTAATAATGTATTGTCTTTAACTCTTACATTGCTCAACATAATCTGTTGATTCTATGGGGTGAAATCCAAGGGGTTTTTGTAACTGCTAGTGAGACTTTGCTGCTAATAAGAGAAGCAAAATGACTTCCAGGCTAGAATTAATAAAGCATTATTAAAAATAATGGTTAGGAAGACATACAGGTGGAGAAAATATGCCAACTGTGAGATCGGAAAGTTTTGCTAAAACTGCCTGCAAACCTGTTCACTGAACAGAATGACACTGCATGTACAATAAAAATGCTGTTTGTTTTCTGTTTATACATTTAACCTGTACTTTGGCCAAGATATATTTGAGGAGAATTTTGAATGTCTTTGAGAAGTGTGGTTGACACAAAACCCTAAGAAAAACAAATAAAGAAAAAATAATGATCAAAAACAACAGTGTGGGTTGTTACAAACAGTCCATTTCATATCTGTGGCACAACATACCCAGTTCCAGTTTGTCTTCAGCATGTATTGTAACTGCTAAGGAAAATCCTGCTTCTGAGTCGTATTGATTTGAGGGTTCCAGTCCACTGTTTATTCGAATGTACCACCGGGTGCTTGTGTGGAAATGCGTCCGTTTATGCTGTCGTGTATGGGAGTGTGTGCGTGTGTGTAGGCGTGTGCGTGTGTGTATGTGGAGTGGGTGTTTGGGGGCTGGGGGGTGGGCTCAGCATCGATCCCCCACTTTGTTCCAATTATCAGTGAGGTTATAGAGTCTAATACTGCTACTCACGCAAGCATTAGAGCTTCACAGGCAAGCACATCTTAAAATGGAAGGTTGGGAAAATAGATGGTGCACAGAGGCAGAAGGAGTGAAAAAGAAGAGCTCTGAGAAAGCAAAACACAATATGATGCAATAAAAAAATTTCAGGGTGTTTTTTTCTTCTTTTTTTTACACAGCTGGTGTTGGTTTGAGGACACATCCCTGGACAGCTTCTATACAGTGGATTCCCCATTGCATCATTTTGAGCTAGTCAGTTAAAACAGAAGAAACACTGTGTATTTGTATGTAAGGGATTACATAACCTGTCATTATGGTGAACTTCTCTCTTTCTGTATTCAGTTGGGAAAATAAGTATTTAATACATCAGTGTTTCTTTCTAAGTTAGTTCTCCCTCACCCCCAAAGAGTTATCAATGTTTGAAGACAATTTATGTTGAAAAAGGGTTCAGTATCAATTATAAGCAATGTATTTGGCTAGTTTTCATAGAAGATGTCCCCAAATTCTTGTTAAAAACTAAGGTATTTTTCAACTAATGAAATGCATTTCAGAAAGCGTGCCAATTCTTTCATTTCTTGTGTTATTCCACATTACATATGTGGTAATTGAAGGACTTGTTTTTGACTTCTTTGTATGTGTGTATTATTTAGGTCGATGCCCAAGTAATGGGTATGGTGTAAATTTCATGTCAATTTTCCCCTCTGTATCCCTGTTATTATGGTTAATTTATGTCCTTTAATATGACAATGCGTTGTTGTCAGGTTCATAACAAAGCAAGTCATTTTATTTATGACATGGATGTGCCCTCAAACATTTCCAAATGTTCACAGAGTTCACTGATGACTTTAGAGTCTTTTTCTTAGATGATCCACTATCCTTACATGACCTTAATGAATGGTGGTGCTTATAATTTTGGCTTCAGATTTTTTAATTAAAATGTGATGTTTTGAGGTTACAGTGCTCTCTCTAGATTTAAGCTTAAACTGTAATCCTAAAATGATTTATGGCTCACAACAACCCAACACTTCTGTTTTGTTGCCCCAAGACATTAGTCATTAATGCTTTTGAGCATGTATACTTGCTGACTGGCTTTTTTCTCTGGGTTGCCAATGGACACCCACGGTGTGAATTAAAAGATTTAGTGTTGTTACCAATTGATTTTCTCCTTGCACGCAGTCCCGCCTGCATGGTTTCTGTGTGCATGGGAGTGTGTTGAGTGTGCCGCTCCACAGCAATCAAGTGTAACCCATAAACCTCTTGCTGCAAGTCAACAATGCTGACACATCGTGCAGATATTGATCACATCAAGTTTAGAACAACATGCTGTACCACAGAGACTTTGAAATGGTCTTAGACCAAAGCATGATGTATTGGGGTTTAACAGCAAAGCAAAGAAAAAATGCAACCTATAGAAGAATGGATAGCAAAAGCCAAAAACTGAAGAGGAGTTTGATGCAAGGGAAAAGAAAATTGAATGAATTTGTATTAACGAGAGTGTGTGTGCGTGCGTGCGTGTGTGTGCATGAAAACTTCTCTTGCGGTTAAAGCCGCATTGTTTGATTCCACTGATTCCACAGCGAGTGCCGCCAGGGACTTGTTGCCAAGGTTCAGCCAATTGAATTAGGGATTTGCAGTTCCCTCCTCTGTCCAACCCTCCTGACCATTTCCTGTTTCTCGCGATCCCCGAGGACCCTTTCTCTCCATTCAGCTGTAGACTGTAATTGTATTTAGGATGCTTGCGCAGAGCCCGGTGGAGTACATGACGAGGAGAGGGAGAGAGTCAAAGACTGATAGAAACAGAGCTGAAAAGATTCCTAAACATGGCCAGGGGAATAAAAACGAAGTGAAATAATGTAGACGAGGAACATTTCTTTAGAAATAGAAGCCTGTATAAGCAAGGGAGAGGAAACGGTTTGTGGCTGTTGGGAAAGGAGACCCACAGACGTTATACCCATCCAAATGAAATACAAGGTCATTTCCCTCATTAGATTTCCAAGCCTAGGCCAGCTGGAAACAGCTAGGTTTAAGTACTGCCCATACTGTATGGCAGGAATATAATAGAATATAATATCCAAAGACATTACGGCAAGAAAAAATAATCTAGAAATGCATAATGTATAAAAGAAACAGAAGTTGCCAACCACATTCTTAGATTCACACCTCAATTATAACAGCTATCCTAAATGACCGATTTAGCCAAATTCATAAACAAACTGCTTTCTGTTTGTCTGGGAAATCATGTTTACATAATAGGTGTTAATAAATTCAGCTGCAAATTAATTCATCACATTAGCTTAGGTATTAGCCTAGGCTTAAATGACAATACATTTCCTGTATTAACATAACCACAGGTGTAGCACACTGGGAGCCTTGGCATTAAAAAAGGTTTCTGTACGTTCAGGTTTCGTGAAATATCACCTGCTCCAAAGACCTTTTGCTTGGGGACCCCCTGACGTTTTTCCCCTCATAACCTTCCATTTGTGGTTTCTGTGCATAAAGACCCAGGACACAATACTATGAAGACCTTTGCCATTACAGTGTATATAAATGGTATCTCATTGAGTGTTCTTCCTTGGTTAAAATAAAGGTGAAATGAAAAACCTAAAAATAGAACTTAAATTCAGCTTGTTTGTTATTGTAGGTGCCTCTTCTATGTCACATACGACTAAGTAGATTATTATTATAAGACAGACACTCCGTCTACTTTCAAGGCTTTATAATAAAGCTTATTGTGGCTTAGATTTTGCTGAGCCATCGTGATGTTCACACTTCGTAATTCCACTAATTTCTCCTACTACATTAAATTTATACGTTATTTATAATTATTGCTCCCATTAACTTTGAACTGTCTCTCCTTTTTTTAAATGAGCAGAAGGTTTTTGTGTTTAAATGCTGATGGCCACATCTCTTTCCTGGACGGTGCCATCAGCTGACAAAATGTTGCCAGTAATATTTTCCCCTCCTTTTATTTAAGATACAGCTTAATATATCTTTCCTGTGTTTAATGTTCATAAAGCGATTTGTACTCTCCCTTTTATCGCCTAGATAGGAAAGTGCTTATCTGTTCAGCTTTATTTCCTACACAAAGTCATTAATGACCTACTGCTGCCATTACCTCTCTGTACTCAATATTTCCTTTCCATAGAAAGTACTGCAGGGACAAAGGTTCCAAGTCAAAGTTTACTTATTATGCACACAAATGTAAATTTCATTGCAGCAGAAAGCAAATATTACTACCCAAACTCACCGAAATGTATGAAGACATAGGAGAATAGAAATATCACCAGAGAGGAACATAGCCTAAAATATGACATGTCCCTGAGAAAACAGAAAAACACACCACTCAGCTAATGAACACATTAAAAAACAGTACTAAGAAATGGAAATATAACAAAAAAGAACTTTGTAACTGTTCTGCCTTATGACCCTGATGGTGGCTCATATTAAGACTGATTCTGCTGGAAGTTCTTTATGTTAAGAGGGAGTCATTTTTCCATTACTTGCTCAGGAGGAGATATTGTGGTAGTGATAATAACGTGATAAAATCAACTCCCTTCCCTCGTCACAGGCCTGTACCAACTTAGGAATTGCTGGTAAGTCAAAGGCTTGCAGTCAGGTGGGCTTCCACACATAATGCTTTTTACCCACCGATATAAACTGAATTTAACTCTACAGTATTATAGCTACGATTAAATTGGAAAGAATTTGAATATGTCTAGATTTCTAAACATGTATTGAAGCTGCTTGACTTATAAAGTGTCTTGAAATGACTTTTGCTGTGAAGAAGCAGTGTGTAGATAAACTGAATTAATGGATGCTATCAATATTTACTCCATGTTCCACTTTGCCAAAAGTGTAAATGAAAATACATGATCAGGTCATCTAAATCACCAATAACTACAGTATGACCACAGGAGATTAAATACTGATACAGATATGGGTCACAAATCCATATTAGTCAAATTTCCATTGAAACAAAACTGAAGTACCACATTTTCTGAACATCAGGTAAATCTGACCAACTGTATACTGCTGGTTACTTGCTTTGACATAGATGTCTTCAAGGCCATTAATCTGAATGCTTTTTGATTGGAGGATGTTGCTTCTTTTTAATTCACCATGTCACTGTGGATGTCACACGGGAGTTCAAATCAAATGTAAAGCACTAAGATACAGAAAATCTAGACGTCTTTATTAAAAGGTATGTCTTCACACAGTTAGTTTGTGCATTGCTTTAAAAAAGAGCAACACACTCTCATGATCAAAGATTTAACCTTCTTTGTTCATTGTATTCAATGACAATGTCCCATTCAGAAAACCTAGACTATCTAAAACCCTCTGTGACGTTGTCTACTGGCTGCCACCCAACAGAACCATAAAGCTATCTTTGAAGGTGTCCAACAGTTTTGTCTGACATGTGTTGGTCAGGGGCTCCCCTTCTGTTGCACTGCTTGGATCAAAGAAGGATGCTGCTCCACCCATCTGCGTCACGTTTAATTTCTCACATGCTCAACAGGCCTTGCCTGCATGGATGGTGAGGGTGTGACACACATGTCTGCCCACACACACAGAGAAGGAGTAGGGGGAGATTTATAACATGGCATGGGATGACAGAGAGTTGATTCAGGTACACTGATGCATCACAGAGAGCAGAATCAGACATCAACGCTAGGACACAGCAACCAAATCAGAAAGCATATGGGATTAATGCCCTTCCCCTCCTCTAATGCTACTGTTTCTTCTTCATCCACTAAAGATGAGAGCCCTCCTTGGTCTTGCTTTGATGACCAGGTGCTAGCCAGGTGGTGTAGAATGACAGGAGGCAGCTCTGTGTGTGTGTTTGTCTGATTGTATGTATGTGTGCTGCTGTGATAGAGGAAAATCCATCCCCGCAGTAATGAGAGAGGTGCCAACTGCTCTTCCATCTGGCACTGAGAAAACTTTCTCTTTCCCTCCCCCTTCCTTCATTTTTCACCCATACATTTCTTATCATCTGTTCATTTGCCTGTACTTTACTATCATCTATTTTGATGGTTAAAATATATTATCACCAGATTAAACACATACATTATGCCATGGTCATTAGACCTGGAAAATTGAAGTTGATTTTGACATAGGTACACTAGGGTGCTTAAAATTCAACTAGGCATAAAAAGCTCATAAATAACCTTTGCCTGTGACTTCATTCATAAATTTGTTAGAAACATTTCAGACCAAACAAGAAACAGCATTCTTTTAAGAAATATTGTTCATAAATACTAAATATAAATATTATCAGTCAATGTAAATATTAAGGTAAATAGATTATAACAGAACGTAACAGTCTGAATCAAATCAAATCAATAATTTCTCAAGCCATTAGGATTTTTGGCAACATCAT